>NC_067417.1:53798542-53808652 GCF_009764475.1 Pristis pectinata
GCGGAATGACTGAAAAAAGCAACTACGTACAAATATCTAGGAGAGTTTCCTCAAACAGTGTGAGAATTTCAAAACGGCATCCGTCTAATGGCTCAGAGAATGTTTCTGACCAACCTGACAATACAATGGGTGGCGGCATGAAGGACTGATCTCCCCTTTTTTGGAGGGATGATAATACTGGAGAAGAAACGTGAGATGAATGTGGAAATCTAGGTTAGCCATGCAGCAGCGGTAATTGCTGCACGGTTCGGTTGCACAATGAATAACGTGTTGTACTTCAGCTAGTGTATTAAAATAAATTCAAATATTGGGTGTTCTAGTCCCACCAGAGCCGGTGTTTGACAATTTCAGCTAATCAGTTTCGCTGTTGACAGAAACCGAGCAGTGGCAGGATATGACTGTTTTGGGACATACGTCAGCTGCAGCGTGACCTACCTCGTGGTTTCTGGATATCAGCTTGGCCGCCGTTTTTGCATTCAATTGTTTGTGTGAAGTTCAATGAAATTTGACTCAGAGGACAATTTGCTGGAAAGCAACTTCGGAACGTTTATCAAAACTGTCACAAGCAGTCGGAACCACGTTCGAATCTTCAGACACTGCTGAGGAGATGGTTGGATCAAAACACTGATGATTTAAGCTGTGAGATGTACGAAAAAGGTGTGTTCGAAGAGTGGTCAGTGCTGATTTGTTGTCAGGGTAATGTCAAGTCAAATCCAGGAGCGCACCGCAGTAAAGATGTTGTCTGCCTTTGCGCTTTGTTCTGAGCTTTCTGCTTTCTCGGTCGCAAATTTGCTGACAACTCGCAGCTTGCCCCGGTTTCAAGAGCATGATTTTCGTGCATTTACGACACAAACAGTCACCTAAAGTCTACCCGAACAAGGACTTTCATCTCATTACACGGCGTTTCATTCCTGTTGACATGCGGGCTTGACAATACGCACCCTCTCTTTGAAGAGTCGGTTTTTATGCTTCTGCTTGTACGGGAAGGTCTGGGAATCGTATCAAATTAATAACCTATCAGGGTTCCGTAACTCTGGAACACCTCTCATGTAATGCCTTCTGAAAGTGTGTGTCTCTTTCCGTATGTGTGTGTGTGTGTGTGTGTGGTGGGTATGTGTGATGTGTGTGTGTGTGTGTGTGTGTGTGTGTGTGTGTGTGTGTGTGTGTGTGTGTCTGTGTCAAGACAATAAGTCCATAAGCCCACTGATTTAAAAACAGGAGAGTGAAAAGGGAAAAAAAAACGAAAATGCAGACGAGAGACGAATTTGTTCTTAAACGTGGATATGATGTTGGAGTATAAATATCGGAGATACTGTCACTAATTGAACTGGACTTTCGACGCGGGGTCGGTCTGGAGGGAAGTTGTTGGACAGACCAACATAAACTGTCTCCTTTAACTGCTGGAGTGATATATAACACTGAAACCCGTCAAGTGGACAGGGGCATGATGCTCCAACGGCCATGCTTCTCAGAGAAAATAACTGAAGGAATGAAATTTCAGACGTGAGCCAGAATGATTCCTGATTCAATCCCGAATCGTTCGACTGCTTCGGCGCATTGAGTTATGAAGATTACCTTCCTTCGACAACATGGAGTCTTTCCCACACCAACTATAACATTTAGTATCCCAGCTCTGAGGGAGCATCGACATTCCCCGAGAAACACCAGTGTGTAGGAACAGGAAGAGGCTATTCGGCCTCCGACTTCACCCAGTTAACACGACCTACACCCAGCCCACCCATTCCCCCATTACCCTTGATAAATTGAAATTGCCTATCAGTTTTATGGTACACTGTTTTATTCTGTTGCTGGCAGTTGCAGCTTTCAGATACCACAGGAATATATAGGGGCGCACAGCCCACTATTCCATTCACAGAGACACATACACATTTCACCCCCTCCAGGTACTGGAGCACTACACAATCCCTATTTGCTCGTGTCCTCCCCACTTACCAATTAACTCCTGTGCTCTCTGTCATATCCATGAAGCGAGATCGATGCAGTTTCACATTTACAGCCTCACAACCGAATCCCCTCACTTAAAGGCGTTCTGTATATTATCCCCTGTATCAGAGTGAACCCGGATAGAGTTAAACCTGGATCGACGATCATATACTCCTTCACACACGGCAGGTGAATATGTGGAGGACACAGCCCGCTGGTTACCACAACGTCTGGAGTATTTAATTACTGCAGTGCGTGGAAATAACCCCTCAAAACGAGGAACCACGACTTGGGGCCCGACAGAGAAAGGGAGAAAGGTAAACGACAAGAAGAGTAAGTGCGCTCAATCGCACTGGTGTGCGTGCGTCTGTTGATGTCCATATGTGTGTGTGGAATGTCCGTGTATATGGTTGTTTGCCTTCAGACATGTGTCTGCGTGTGCATGAAAGCGCGTTTGTGGATGGTCATGTGTTCGTATGAAAGCGAGTGTAATTGTCTGCTCCTGAGCGTGATCTCATACATCTATGTGACTATGTCTGTGTGTGAGGATGTCTTTCAGTGGTTGTCATTTGCAAATGAGTGTATATATGTACAAGTATGTGTGGGTATTATATTGTACATCCGTGTCATAACTTGCTTGCAGCGTCTATTTCGCACGCACAAGTACGTCCAATTACAGTGCTTTGTGCAATCAGGTGCGGGGAAGTGGGTCAGCTCCTTATCCTCTGGACTGGGTAAAAGGTACATCCTGATCCCGCTGAATCTGGAAAGGGTGGAATTCCCCGGGTGTTGAGGTTTACCCCACATCACAAAGGCGTGCGTGTTGATATTTTATGGCCACTGTACGTGTTCCCAAGTGTGTGGATGAGCGGGAGAATCTTCGGGGAGTTGATGGGAATATGAAGAGAACGAAGAGAGTTTGGTTTGGATAACTGTAAACAGGTGATAGCCGGGACACAGTTGAGGGTCCCGAGTACTGTTTTCGTGTTCTGTCTCCCTGTTACTACATAATTAAACCCAGCAAAATCCACATCATGTCACCTCAGATTGGCACAGTTCAGCAACGCTGTGCCTGGTCCAAATATTCCAACAGTCCGTGTCATTATCCGGCCCCGGCTGGTCCATATCTTGTCCATGGTAACATCAGTAGGACCGGTGAGTTATTCTTACACCCAGTGCTCTTCTGGGTACCACCGTTCAACGGAACTGGGCTGATATTTGATTCCGGTCCCATACTGAGGACGCTGTATTCCTGCTTCCGGACTAATGGGCTGCACTCGGAAATGAAGGTTACTGCAATGTTTACAGCTTCACATCGCGTCGCCTTTTCCCCTGTGATCAGTGTGTCAGAGGAACAGAAGCAGCGGTGAGGAGCATGAATGGTAGAATCTGTGGGACTCAGGGTATTGGAAAGAGGACCCGTTGACAATGATTTCTGGCAGCGACGAATTACCCATTCAGAGAGGTACTGAGGTAAGACTCTAGTTTGCTGCGAAAGTGTTGGAGAGATTTATTTTTTATCTGGCTGCACTGTTCCACAGCTAGGAAAATAGTCAGCCATTGCCGTGGCTTTCTTTTCTGTTTCAAGCCCATTTTGTTCACGCTCTCGGAGAGTGTTAGTGGAAAGTGCACAAGTTCGACTGTGCACCTCACAAGCAGAGCAAGTTGCGTCAATGTCTGACGGGTGTTGCAGACGAAAAGTATTGATCTGATGAGATATTGCCGTATAGGTTAATTGTGCACTTCAGCCTGTGGAGTTTGCCTAGTCTGTACAGCAAGTGTTCTCCTGTTTGTTTGCGATATGAACGTAATCAGTAGAGTGGGCAAGAGATCTGCCAATCTATAGAGTCAAGGTTGATGAGCGATTTTAGAACAAATTTTCTGCAGGATCCTCTCCTCTGTGACCGCCAACTATTTCAATTTATATCATTATTTCAAGAATGTGTAGAACAGCCGCTCCTCCTCAGCCTCTTCGGTGACGAACTCCAAATGTTTGTCTCCCGCTGATTGAGAAAGTTCTTCCCACTTCTATCCTGAATGTTTGACCTCCTAATATCAGGTTGCGACGCCTTGATCTGGACAGCCCAGCCACGAGATCTAACTTCCCCGCTAGGCATTCTGTAGGTTACTCCGCGCTGTCTCCGCCCTGAAAGCCCGTGATGGTACTGGGGAACGAAGGTTGAACTCTTTTACACTCTCACTTTACAGGACCAGATTGTGTTGGAGTGGTCGGAGCGGAAGCAATTTTACTGGATCTAAATTGAGTTCACATTGTTTATGTTTCATCGGGTTCTTCAATCATACGGTCATACCGCATGGAAATAGTTTATTCGCCAAAAATGCCCATGACCAGTGGACAGCCATCCGTATTAATCCTGCTCTCCAGCACTTCCCAGAGCCTTCCATGCCCAGGCGATTCAAGTGCTCATCCAAAGATTTCGCAGATGCTTCTGCGATTCCTCTTCCACCTCTCTCTTGGGCAGTGCATTTCAGGTGCTCATCGCTCTCTGGGTGAAAAGCTCCCTTCCCCCCTTTTAATTTCATGCCGCTTCCCCTTAAAGTCTGTCCAACAATATGGAAAAACAGTTATGCCCAGAGCGCACGTGCAGACATCAAATCCCTCTCCATATTCATCTCATACCAACTCGTGCACGTCCTTTCCATTCACGTCGCGATCTGATAAAACCTGCCCCAAACCACCAGCCACAACTTCCGCCCTTCCATTCCAGCGCAGCGCACATTCTGAAGCATCATTCCACCCAACACCAATACCTGGCAAACAACGTCGAATGGCTAACGTAGCATTCATAATATGATTAATTCCTGGAATATTGGTCACATGGGTTGCTGACTCCTCAAGCATTGAGCCGATGCTTTCAAACAACCTGCTGCAGGGTCTAAATCATTGTACCCCGAATCTGATGACATGCTGCCGATGGTGTAGTGATGATCACACAATCTTCAGCTAGATTTAAATGTTGGGAGTTTGGAATAGACAAACAGCATTTATAATGAGGTTGTGGAATAAACATTCAGTATGTTTTTAAACAACTGCTTACGCATTTGTTTCTCACGGGCGCATTGATCTGCCTGCCAATTTAATATCAATGTTCAGGATTGTTTGCAACCCCGTGTCACCAGTCCTCCCTTGGTGTCGCTCGATGAAGTGGTAGAAATGTGAAGAATAGTCTGATGAATCACATGGAGCGCATCCATACTTGTATTTTACATTTGGTAAGAGGATGTGCGCAGCTGGGGAAACAGCATCCACCCTGCTGCCCCATCAGAATCTGCTCTGCTTAAAACCAGTAACTCACAACAGCGGCACATCCCTTTACAACAACCGCCTTCCATAGCGACAGAAAACAAAGGCCGATGGCCGCTGAGTGGCGTGACAAAGATCGCTGACTCCTGCAAAAAACACTGCTCATAAGACTTTCCAATGGAAACATCAGTACTGGTAGACACGCCCAAGCCACTTCTCCATAATTTTTCGTTGTGATAGACAATACCTAGATATTTATCGTAAGAAAGAACATTTCGCATTCATTGGACACGCGGCCGGAGAGCAGTGTCCACAGACAAAAGCGAATTCTCGGAGAAACGGAATTCCCAGAGTCCCAAATTAAACGAGACAGCGTCGCTGCTGACGGCGAAGTTGCCTGCAGCAAAGTGAAATCTGACCTTTAAACTAATCCGTGCTTTATGTTACCGAAACGGAATCGTTTTCATTTGCACAGCCCTTCCTTTAATAATCATTAAGCATTTCTATTCGCACTGCTCCACTTTTCCCCAGATGTTCATGGCGTGAAACAAGAACTAAACATTGAATTGTCACCTCAGCCTAATCACAAAGCGAGATTTTGAATATCTTGTTGTATCGGATTATGATGCAATTCTGTGACATCGTTCGCCACAAAGCATCTGTCTCTGAGGCTAAACCTTCGACTTTGTTCAATGACGCAAAATAAAGAAATGCACAGGATTTGCCGGATATTGTCCAGAGATACACCTGAAGATTTGCCTCAGGTGCAACGGGAGATGAAATGCTGCTGAAATCTAATGCCCGGAATTCCTGCGTTACTTTCTTTCCTTCTCACATTCAAATATCATTCTCAACGGAAATGTTATTCCATTATTCAGCTCCTGTCTGACTTTCGTCTGAGTCACTGCATAAATACAAGTGTTTGTGCAGCAGCTCAGCAACAGCAGCATGTAACTGGTTTGGTCTGTGACAAACATCGGGTCACTGAAACCGGTTGAATAGTAGCGCTTTATAATGTGCATTAGAATAAAAAGAACAAAATACAGCATCCAAAGCAGTGTGAAGTTGGCGGATAGGGCAAAGAGTAAGATGATGGACTTCCTTCGGTTTTGCATCTCAGCATCATTGTGATTCGCATCCTTCTTGCTGCCTCTCAGCCTGTTTCGGACTCTACTGGCAGCTAAGATGTGTCCCACGGTCAGAGCATTGAGCACTGATATCAGCAGCATTGAGAGTATTGGCGTAATGATGTAATGAATCCATCTGAAAACGATCCATGTTCGTTCAATATAGAAGTCTACTTTCATTTTACAGCTCCACGGTAAGCTGATTACTGTCACATACGGTTGATTTGTGAAGTACCAGGGGATGCTTTTGCAACAGAGCAGCAGACACAAAGTTCCTATGACCCTGGCTGCAGTTTTCTCGGTGCAATATTTAGTTCTCAGCTTCTCACAACAAATTATCACATATTGATCAAATGTAAAGGAGCGAGTCAACCGCACGGAAGTGTCCGTGGCTGCATGATTGAGGACCTTATGTAAAGAGCACACTTGAGTAAGGAATAGGAAACTTGTTGGAAAATATAAATCATTGATGCGACACAGAATCTCGTCCGTGAAAACGACCCACAGATCTGCCGCTGCCATGACCACGAGGTAGCGAGAGACACATTTGGAGAGACAGCACTTTCCCCGGACAAAGATCACTATCGACAACGCGTTAGCTGGGATGTGGGAACAATAAGAGAAAAGATTCGTCAGTTAGAGTACTTCAGCAGAGCCAGTTACAGAGTCTGATTTAAGCTCTAAGTCCGTTGTACGATGGGGATGGGACGGACGCTTTACTTGCCGTTAAACCTATCACTGGAAAACAGTAAGCACCCAATCTTTGTTCAAAATATCACACTAACGTGCGAAGCAAAACATAAAGCATGAATTAATGGCTCAGCCTGGAGCCTTTCTTGGTGAGTAAGCCGCAAAATTCGGTGAAATCCGGAGAAATGCCGACAAGTAATTTGGCGAAAATTTATTATCATTTGAAATGGATTTAAAAAGCCTACTGCAATCGTTGGAATTGTGAACACTGATGTGAATCTGTACGTATCAGTGGAAGTTGGATCCAACGCATGGGATGGAAATGATTTGGATTTACATAACTTTTCTCCGATCTGGAATGGATGAGGCAGAAGAAACTGTCAACACTCGCTGTAAATAGTCAAAAATACCAATGCAATGACTGAGCTTTCCAAAGGCATGTAAAAAAGAAAGGGTTAACAATGTAACAATAACAACAATAACTAAAGGAACAGTGTAAGAATACAGAAATGGCCCTTGCGAATGTCCGGGGGCATTCTGAGTACATAAGATAAGTATCATTTGACTTGGACATGCGCAGTACATTGAGAGAATACATCGTCGACGACAGAGATTATAGGATCAAACAAAAGGCAGCAAGAGTGGGAGTGAGAGAATTTTCTTCACAAAGAAAGTGTATTTTAAGCAGATTCAGCACGTGGTTGCAGCGTAAACTCGGATTCAGATGCAAGTCGTGTGGAAAAAAGCTATTAAGGAAGAGGAGATATCGTCGTTCGGGGCGGGGAATAAATGTGTGCTTTCAACGTGCGTGTGAATGCTTCATCTTCTCAAGTGTTGGGGTGTCATGTACCAGCTGCACAATACGTTATTGAAACCACACTTGTCGTGTTATGTGCAGTTCTGTACGTCATCTTTTGGGAGGGTGCAGAAAAGTTTCACACAGATGGACCCGGGACGGGAGGGCTTAAATTATAAGCAGAGACTGGATAGGGCTGGGACTGTTTCCCTTTGAGGAAGGAGGCTGAGGGCTGACCTGAAAGAGGTGTGTAAAATCACGTGTGCCATCGAAAAACTGGATGGTCACAGTCCGTTTCCCAGTGCAGCGCAGTACAAAACTGGAGGGCACAGGTATAATGTGAGAGGGGAAAGATTTATACGGGAAGCTGAACAGCAAGCTTCTGACAAAGACGTCAGAGAGTATGTGGAACTAGTTGCCGGCGGAAGAAGTATAGTCTGGTATGATTACAAAGTTTAAACGCAGGGACAAGTGCATGGACAGAAAAAGTTCGGAGTAGAGTCGTCAAAACGAAGACAAATGAGATTAGTTTCTGGCTGCACTTTTGTCGCCAAAGACAGATTGGGCGGAAGGGCCGGTTTCCGCGCTGTGTGACGCTATGACTGGAACAATAATTCATATGGGACTTATTCTAACCCGACGGGCAAACTTACATGAGGCGGGAAGTGCGGCATCAGGTTGAAAAACTGTGACGGGAACGTCAGGTCAGTTTCACAGGGAGAGGGTGTCTCGCTTCAATCGCGCCATCGATGTAATGATTTGCTCCGGGCAGCGATGTTGGTGCAGGAAGGGGTGTTACACATGGCAGCTGCATCCACCAATCGGAAGGTGAAAGGTGCAGAGAAAGGTTTATTCACCGATCGGTGAAACAGACCAGGCTGCGAATCTGTGTTCCTGCACGGGGTGTAGACACACCCTCGGCAGGGTTTGGAATGATGATGTCTGGACACAATACAGTGAACATAATCGGACTTAATGCCGACAGGGAGATCCAGTCAAAATCACAATCTGGAAATACATTAAAACAAACGAATTATCTGAATATATTCAAAGACTTGAAGAAGTATATTTTTCGGTTCCTAAAAGGAAAGATTACCGAGCTCGGTCGGGACCGAATAAACAATCTCTGCACATTCCACCCTTTCAATGGATTTGCGGGAAGGTAAAACTAAAATCGGATTATTGCCGAGTTAAGAGCAGAAACATGTTTCACCAACGGCTCATAACTTCTATGTGTGGGTGTAATCACTTAACTGGAACTGCAAACGCCGCTATAATCGGGTAGTAAATCATTATTGTCTGTATAATTGGATGCAGCACGGAAAATGGATAAGCGCTGAACTGAACTTTCATCCTTGCGCAAAATGGAAGAGATGCTCAGGGCTCGGGTCTGGAATCCAAGTGACAGCGCACTGCAGTGACAACCTATACATTTATTGGACAGACTATCCCCCTGGGATCAGATAGAAACGAGGAATTTGTGTTACTTCCAAGCAATTGAGCAGCGCATCAACACCGATCAGAACCTCGTCTCTTCTGCATGATTTTTATCCACTAACCAAGAATGATGTTTTGAAGAGAATTCACCAAACATTGAAGTCATATTTTGAACGCATTTCCATCCAATTCATTGAATGCGAGTCCCCGGCTGCATCGCTGTAACACTTTAAACGTGTGCAGCCTCGGTTAACTTATTCTGTGAAACGTTTCGCTTCTGCTGATGTGACAATTGAATTCGGAGAGCTTTACTCACCTTTGAAGGTTGCTCTTGGCTCACTAAGATGTAAACACGTTCACTTCAATCAAGGATCTGAGACGCGTTCAGATTAAGGAATTTCTCAAGGATGCAGGCTTCGAAACCAATAAACGCTGATAATAAAACCGGGTGGTATTGTGAGTTCAGTGTTCCGAATGATCAGATAATGGGAGTTCACTGTTCAGTCGTTCCACTCAACTGTGTTTATGTTTATCCCCTCCTGTGCTTGCTGAATACAGGCGGTAAACTAAATCTCCAAGAGGAGGTATAACTGGATGATGTAAATATATGTATGCACTGACCCTCTGCAGGGGCGGTCACAGGGAGATTGACCCGCGGACTGATCGCAATTTCCCACTGAACAGACAATGTGAAACTTCGAAACGTAGACAGCGTAGGATCAGAACAAGTCTTTTGGAGACTGTTTTGCTCTTCATAATGGCCCCAGCCTAGTCCTCGAACCGAACAACGTCATACTGCTCCCTCGGCAAACGCATCGATGCATTTGGGGTCCAGCATTACATCTAATGCC
>NC_067417.1:53808752-53873573 GCF_009764475.1 Pristis pectinata
GAAAAGTTCGGATCCATTAATCTTCAGGTTCCAAAAATACTTGAGCCTCTTCGACCGAGCGAAAACACTTCTGCGAGCCATTTTTCAGAATAATTCTAAGCCTTGCAGGGTAACGGGGCGGGGGAATTAATTCTTAACCGAAATAAAGCGGAATCCTTGAGGGAGTTGGTTGGAATTCGGAGTTAAGCACACAGCACAGGTTGATCACACGTTACCTTATGGAATGCCAGAGTTACGTGGATTCTATTTGACTGACTGGTACGGACGTTTGAGCGTGGCTATATTCTTATACATCACTTTCAGTTTTCTCATCTCCTTGCATTCTGATAATCTTGTCTTGTGACAAGCCCTTTGCATTCTGTTAATTGTAACTCAACCATGTTCTGAAGAAACATCTGCACTTCAGGAAATTTCGTCACCTTTTCACCCCGCAATTTGTCGCCTCACTATACGGGATTGCGCAGTTTAGCTGGGCCCAAATCCCCGCATAAAACGCATGTGGAAATAGTAATCGTATTTACATCTTTGAATTCAAACCCTCGACAATCGGCAGAAGTGTGACGACGGGACAGTTTCTGGTGTGGTGCATTTTTTTTCTGATTGCAGAGAAGGCAACCGTTGGTCAACATTATTGAATCATAAAGATTGAGGAAGAACGATTGCCGCCAATATTGTACATATGTTCCACACACTTCAGAACGGTTGTTGCTGCTCCAGAGAAGGTTGAGACAGTAAGGTCCATAATCGTTGCCAGTGGCCTGGATTGCGTTCCCAAGGGAAGTGTGAGTAGTGAGACATCGTTGGCCACATTCACATCAACGGCATGAATAGAGGAAGGAATGAGGCCCTGAATAATGAACATGGGGAATTTGGCAGAAGGTTACAAGAGCGGGACCTTCTGGGCTGTAATACCATAGAAGAACCATAGAACCATACAGCACAAAACAGGCCCTTCGACCCACCATGTTGTGCCGTCCATCTAACCACCCTCACACTATCTAAACCTTTCCTCTTGCATATCCCTCTATATCAGATTCCTCTATGTGCCTATCCAACAAACTCTTGAACCTGTCCAATGTATCTGCCTCCACCACCACCCCAGGTAGTGCATTCCATGCACCAACCACTCTCTTGGTGAAAAACCTCCCTCTGATATCTCCCCTAAACCTTAAAGCCATGCCCTCTCGTCTTTATGTAATGGTGCTCTGGGAAAGAGGCGCTGCCTGTCTACTCTATCTATTCCTCTCAATATTTTATATACCTCTATCATGTCTCCCCTCATCCTCCTCCTTTCCAGTGAATAAAGCCCTAGCACCTTAAGCCTCTCCTCATATTCCATACGCTCTAATCCAGGCAGCATCCTGGTAAATCTCCGATGCACCCTCTCCAACGCCTCCACATCCTTCTTATAATACGGCGACCCAAACTGAACCCAGTACGTTAAGTGTGGCCTAACTAGACTTCTGTAAAGCTGCATCATCACTTCGCGGCTCTTAAACTCAATCCCACGACTAATGAAAGCTAACATCCCATAGGACTTCTTAACTGCTCTATCCGCCTGTGAGGCAACTTTCAGTGAACTGTGAATATGAACCCCCAGTTCCTTCTGCTCCTCTACACTGCCAAGTACCTTGCCATTTACCCTGTACTCTGCCCTGGAGTTTGTCCTTCCAAAGTGTACCACATCGCACTTCTCCGGATTGAATTCCATTTGCCACTTGTCAACCCAGCAATGCATCCTATCAATATCCCTCTGTAAGCTCCGACAGCCCTCCACACTGTCCACAACACGGCTGATCTTAGTGTCGTACGCAAACTCACTAACCCAGACTTCCAGCCCCTCATCTAAGTCATCTATAAATATCACAAAAAGTAGAGGTCCCAGAACCGATTTCTGCGAGACACCACTAGTCACTTACCTCCAATCCGAGGGCACTCCTTCCAGTACAACCCTCTGCTTTCTACAGGCAAGCCAATTCCTAATCCGCACAGCCAAGCTTCCCTGGATCCCTTGGCCTCTGACCTTCTGAAGAAGCTTACCATGAGGTACCTTATCAAACGGCTTACTAAAATCCATATAGACCACATCCACCGCACTACCCTCATCAATATTCCTCATCACCTCCTCAAAGAACTCTATCAGGCTTGTGAGGCAAGATCTTCCCTTCAGTTAGCCATGCTGGCTGTCCCTAATCTGTCCATTATTCTCCAGGTGTTCATAGATCCTATCCCTTAGAATCCTTTATAACAGCTTACCCACCACAGACGTAAGGATCACTGATCTGTAATTCCCTGGACTATCCCTACTACCTTTTGTGAACAAGGGGACAACATTCTCCACCCTCCAATCCTCCAGCACCATCCCCGTGGACAACGAGGACTCAAAGATCCTTACCAGCGGTTCAGAAATCTCCTCACTCGCGTCTCGAAGCAGCCTGGGGAAAATCCCATCAGGCCCCGGAGATTTATCTGTCTTGATATTATTAAACAACTTCAACACATCCTCTCTCTTTATATCTACAACCTCGAGAACATTACCCTTACCAGCACTCCCTTCCGCGTCATCAAGACCCCTCTGCTTGGTGAATACCGAAGAGAGGTCTTCATTGAGAACTTCTCCCATTTCCGTCGTCTCCAGGCAGATTCTCCCAACTTTGTCTTCAATCGGTCCTACCTTTACCCTAGCCATCCTGCTACCCTTCACGTAGTTGAAAAAGGCCTTGAGATTTTCCTTAACCTTACTAGCCAATCCCTTTTCATGTCCCCTTCTAGCTGTCCTCAGCCCTTTCTTAAGTTTCTTCCTCGCTACTCTAGAGTCCTCATAGGCCCTGTCTGAACTTTGCTGTTTATACCTTATATATGCTACCTTCTTCTCCCTAATTAGTCGTTCAACCTCTCTCGTCACCCACGGCTCCTTCACCCTGCCATTCCTTCTCTGCCTCACCAGGACATATTTATCCCTAACATCCTGCATAAGATCCCTGAACATCCACCACATCTCCATGGTACATTTCCCTTCAAAATGGACATCCCACTTTACACTCCCAAGTTCTCTCCTTATAGTCTCATAGTTCGCCCTTCCCCAATTAAATATCTTCTTGTCCTCTCTGCACCTATCCCTGTCCAATACAATCTCTGGATTACTCACGGTACCACGTGCTGGTGAAGGGAGGAACAGAGAAACAAAGTAACTGCAGATATTGCAATCCAGATTTTTAAAAAAAAACAAGATGGAGAAACTCATCAGCAAGACAGCATTCGTGGAGAAAAACAGACAGTCAAACTTTCCAGTCAGGTGCCTTCTTAACGACACTTCTTCAGCGCAGTCCTGAAGAAGGATCCTGCTCCGAATCGTTGACCGGCTCGTTTTCTCTTCGAATTCTACCTGACCTGCTGAGTTCCTCCGGCACCTTGTTGAAGGTACGGCCAGGAGGAGAGGGATGATGCATTCAGGCAGACGTGCTGGTGCAAGAGAAGAGGTTCAGGTGCTTGGACCATTGGGATCTGTTATGGGGCAGAGATGACAGGCAGAATGGATGCTCGGGCCGACTAAACTGCATTTACTTTAATACAGATAAGGCAGATGAACTCAGGGCATGCATTGGCAGAAGGCAATGGGATATTCTAGCCACAACGGTACTTTGGTTGAAGGTGGGGCAGCGCTGTAATTCTTTGTTCTAGTGGATCGATGCTCCAGACACGACAGTCGAGGAAGTAAGAGAAGAAGGTAAGTTGATTTTCTGATGATGAAGAACATCACAGCTGTACTTGGAAGAAATATTCTTGGCAAATAGTCAGTCAATCTGTGTGGGTGGATCTGAGACAAAAGAAGAGGATGATCACTTTGATGATATTGTACTATTGTGGCCCCAATATTTAATGGGAATTATAGGAACAAATATGAAGGGTGATCCCAGAGAAATGTAAGAATCATTGGATTATAGTAGTAGCTGATCAAGACTTCCCTCATGTTGACTGGGATTGCCACAGTACAAACTGCTTGTGGGGGGATGGGGGTGGAATTTCTTGAATGTGTCCAGGATAGTTTCTTCAAACAACAGATGAGGATAGGGCAACTGTCGACCTGATGCTCAGAAAGAAAGCTGGGCAAGTGACGGAAGCGTCTGTGGCAGAGCGCTTCCGGACAGTGAAAGAAAGGACGGGCCGACAAATTAAAATTCTATTTTGCAAAGGTTGATTGGGAGATTGTATCAGCAGGACAAGGGACGTCTGTTAAGGGCATAGCTTTTAAATGTGAGGTCCGGAGATAAAGAATTGGGGGAATGAATGGTGATACACAGAAACATATCTGTATTACAACACAGGACCACTGGCATTCTTAAGGCATATTAAGGTAAATGAATCCCCAGGGCCTGATCAATTATAGCCTAGACATTGTGGAAGCTCGGGGGATATTGCAGTGGTCTGAGCAGAAATACTTGCATTATCAGCCACGGATGAGGCACCGGATGACTGGAGGGTGGGTAGTGTTGTGCCTTTATAAAAGAGGGGCTGAAAGTACAGGACAGGGAACAACAGTCTGGTGTGTCTGACATCAGTGGTGGGAACGTTATTGGAGGGGATTCTGAGAGACAGGATCAACCAGCATTTGGAAAAGAAGGACTGATGAGGGGTAGTCAGCATTGCTTTGTGCGGGGCAACTCGATTCTCATAAATCTGCCTGTACGTTTTGAAGAAGTATCGGAGAAAATTGACAAGAGCAGTGAGATAGACGTAGTCTTCATGGACATTATCCCGATAGGCCGAGAGTCATAATGTGATTAGTGGAAACAAAAACTTGAACAGAATCCGTTCTATTGTCTGCGGGGATTTTCAGTCAAAGCACAACAACCTGTAAGTGCAAGAAATAACGAAACAGATCTGAAGTATTTTTTATACAAAGGAAAACGTGGAATCCTTTTTTTCAGGTTACGGAAACAGATGTCACCGATGTCATCAACGCCTAAATAAGCGGCCACCGTTCATTCCGTTTTTCAATTTATTTGCAAGAGGGGAAAATATAAATCAGATTGTTAACGGGATAAGATCGGGGAAAATATGAATCGCGGAATCGTAACGATCGTAATTGGGTTTCATCACTTACCAGGAATTCCAAAGGCTGCGACAATCGGATAGTAAATAACTTCTGTCTGTATAATTGGAGGCAGCAGGGAAAATGGATAAGCGCTGGGCGGAACTATCATCCTGGCGTAGAAGTGACGGAGAAACTCCCTGCTCGATGCTGGAATCCACCTGACAGCGCGTTACATAGGCAACTGTCTTATCTATCAGAGAGACTCATACCGTGGGATCAGAAAAAGATAGAGTCATAAACACTAATTCCAGTTATCTGAGCAGTGCGTTGACAACATTCATGGTTACGTTCGTGCTGCACTGTTTATTTCGACTGAAGACGAGTCATGTTTTGAGGTGAAAGTCCGCAAACACGGCAATAATATATTGTACAATTTCCCATCCAATTCTGCACTAGGTTCCGGCCTCTGCTTGTATCCCAAGCACATGTCAAACACGCGCAACCTCGGTCTTCTTGTTCTGCAAACGTTTCGCTTCTGCAGATGTGCCAATTCGACTTGCCGGGTTTTCAACACCTTTTAGCGTTTAGTTCGCCTCACAGAGAGGAAAACACATTTGCTTCAATCTGCGAGATTAGGCTGGCTACAGATTAACGAATTAATGAGGGATTTAGACTCCAAAAACAATAAGCATTGATAATAAAACAAGGCTATTCTGCGAGTCATGGCTGTGTATGACTGGATCATGGTCGTTATCTGTTTCTTCGCTCTTGTGTCAGACATTCTCTCACCTGATTATTTGGTAAGCAGAATTGAATACCAGCTTTAATCTAAGGCTCGCAGGCAAGGTATAACGGGATGGGTTAACGATGTAGATTGCAACTGTGAACCTATGCAGGGACGATGACCCAAAGGAAAATGTTCCTGCTGACTGATCACAATCCCCCATTCAGCTGAGAGTGATAAAGAAGAAATGCAGAAAGCACAATGTCATGACTGAGCGAGTGGAGACAGCTCCGCCATTCTTCATGTCGTCAACCTCGTCCAAAGTCTCAATGCCATGGCCAACTCACTCCCCATTCCCCCGATACCTTATCTGCCCTGCAATCTACTACCTGACTTCTGAAATGTATTCAATAACTTGGCCACCACAGCATTCTTTGGTTCGTAATTCCACGGATTCCTCATTCCCCATTGAAAAAGTTCCCCTTATTCATTTATAAATGTTCCTATGATATCCTTAACGGTACCTCTCTGGATGTAGTTTCTTCAGCGACGGGAAGTATTCTGCACGAATCCAATCTGTCGTGTCCTTTCAGGACATTTTATGATGCATCTGACGGCATTGTAGAAGATCTCCATAGTCAGGTCAACATTGCTGAAGAGATCCGTACCGCGAGAGGGTGGTGCACAGCGAGTATTTCACCAGGCGAACAGTGGTACTCAAGGAGCGCCGCATTGTCGGAGAGACACAGTTCTTCAGGTTCTGAGGATTAGTCCATCTCTGTTCCACAAAGACGTGAACATTTGCGGCGTTCCAGATCCGAGGAGGAGTGTCTTAGGTTACAGCAGATATAGTACAATCAGTTGGGACCTCGTGCAGTATGATAGTAGATGGAACTTAAGCCTGTCCAAGAAACTATAGACATTGGTCAAATTTCCTTTCATCCTCGAAGGTGGCAGCAGAGGGGCAAGAGATGGTGAAGAAGGTATATGGGATGTTTACCTTCATCAGGGGATATAAGCATGGAGACTGCATGCGACAACTATATAAAGCATTGATGAGGCTACATCTGGAGCATTGTGTGTAGGTTCACTCATCATCCTATAGGAAGAATGTCATTACATGGAGCGGGAACAGAAAAAATTCACTTGCATGTGGATGAATTGCAGAATAAGGATAGATTCAAACAGGATGGGTTTGTTCTCCTTGCGGCAGAGGAATCTAATGGGTGATTTGAATGAGGTGCACAAAATTATGCATAGGATGGGAAGTGTACATGGTGACAGGCTTGTTACTCTTGGGCGTGCACGATAAAGGATCAGACGTGCAGGGAGAGTGGGAAGAAGATTTATGAGAGATCTGAGGGTTACTTATTCACACAGTGAGTGGTTGGGACCTGGAACGGTGCGTGAGGTGTTAGTGGAGGCAGGGACTTTCACACCATGAAAGATGCATCCGAAAAAACACAAGTCTCCAGACATAAAAGGCCAAGGACCATAATTGAGAGAGAAAAAGATAGATGGGAAGACTTTTCTCCCATGCCAGAGTTGTCAGAGGTTATTTCAGTGATGAGTCAGATTTTTACAAGTCTTCTGAGGGAGATGTTATTTAACAAGAGGGTGATCGAAATCAGGTAGGGGATGACTCAAATGCTGGCGGATATAAACGTCCTTACAACATTGAAAAAGCAATTGACAAACACTTGAATCAGCAAGGTATAATCATCTCTGGATCAGGTGGTGGCAAATGGGATTATCAGAGATTGGTACTTGACGGTCGCATTGACACGATGGGCCAAAGGACCTGTTTCTGTGCTGTGTGTCTCTGTGACTCTGATGGGTACACTGAAGCGGATATTTGCATCAAAAGAAGGAACTCCGAAAAACAATACTCAGCAGGTCAGGCAGCGGGAGAATAACAACTTGGACATGTATTGACTGGCCTAACTGATTGCATGTCTGAGAAGAACTAATGTACCGTAACAGCTCCCTCGCTTCGCCAACTCCCTACACTCAAAAATCTCCGGTGAGTTGTGCCGTGCATGAACAGTATTCCCTGAAAAGGGACTACGTACTTTTATTGTCATCGAGTCATGGAGTTATGCAGCACAGAATTAGGCACTTCGGCCTAACTCATTCATGCCGATCAAGTTGCCGACCTCAGGCAGTCCCACTTGCCGGACAATTGAACGCACCGTGACATAGCACCTCTGTCATAAATATGTGACACATATTTAACCGGTAACTCCAAGTTATTGAATCTCCCATTGGATGAAATTGTTCTCTATTTTCCCTGTGTTCGGACCCCACGTGAACTTGAATGTTTCAATCAAGACATCTCTCATTTTTTTTCAACAGCAGGAAAAACAAAGCCGGCTGGACAACCTTTCTTCATGGAGTTCCAGCCCATTCCCGATATAGATCTGATAACCTTCACTTAATTGCACCCGACTCATTCAGTTCCGAAAATAAACTGACAGACTCCGTTACTCCATACCACCCAGGGGGAGAGTGCAGAAGACGGAAGCTTAGGGAACGTCTCCATTGCTTCATAAAACGTGGCTGCAGCGGAAGGTTGCAGGTAAAACGCGGGGTTGTCAGGCCCACCTCCCTGCCCTCCTCTTGACTGATGTACAGTCTCTGTAAACTTAAATTGAAGACGTCATAACAAGACTGCAGTAACAGAGGGACATCAGGAAGCCATGGCACATCCCCAGCAGTCCGGATACAGTACTCAAGTAAAGCTTCAAAATCAACCGTACGGACCGGACGGCGGCATCAAGTAAAGGCAGAGCCGGCGGCGTTTGCTTCGTGATTATCTCATCGTGGTGCACAGAGGAGGCGGTTCTGTGTCAGTCCTGCTCTCCCGACCTGGAACATGTGGTGGTCAAATTTCGTCCATTTTATCTTCCAAGGGAGTTCTCCGGAGTCATCCTGATCGCGGTGTACATTCCCCCACTGGAAAATGTCAAGCTGGCACTGGAGCAGATGAGCACCGTGATCAACAGGCACGGAACAGCTCACCGTGATGTCTCTCCGGTCATCGCGGGGGACTTGCACCAGGCCAGTTGAAGAACTCTCTGACAAACTATCACCAACATATCATCTGTAGAACCAGAAGAGCCAACACACTCGATCACTCTTGCACCTCCATCAAGAATGCTTATCGTGCCATCAATCGCGCCCGTACTACGGCAAGTGCGATAACGGACTGTAATTCTACTCCCGACATCTAGGCAGAGACTGAATAACACAGCACTAGTGGTGAGGACTGCGAAGGTATGTTCAATGGAGGCGGACGAGCGTTTGCAGGAATGCTTTGATTCTGTGAATTGGACCATATTCAGGGATTCATCTTCGGATCTGAATGAACATACCACGGCCGTGACCGACTTCATCAAGACCTGCTTGGACGAGTGTGTGCCCTTGAGAACTTACCGAGTTTTCCCAAAGCAGAAACACTGAATGGACAAGGAGGTTCATAGTCTGCTGAGGTCTAGATCTGTGGCGTACAAGACTGGCGATCCATAACTAAACCAGATGTCCAGATGTGATTTGAATCGCCATCCTGAGAGCGAAAATGCAATTCTGTGAGAAGTTGAAGAAACAATCGGAAGTACGGCATAGGTGGCAGGATTTGCGCGCCATTAATTCCATTGAGGCGAAACCTAACAGGATAAATGGCAGAGATGCTTCACTCCTTGATGATCTTAATGCCTTTTTGCACGCTTTGAAAGGGAGAATAACACGACACCTGTACGAATCCCCACAGCATCTGGCCACCCTTTGATCTCTGACCAATTCAGAACATTCTTCAAGAGGGATAACCTTCGGAAGGCGTCAGGCTCCGACGGTGTAACTGTCAGGATACTTAAATCTGTGTAGACCAACTGGCTGGCGTGTTCAGAAACATCTTCAACCTCTCACTGCTGCAGTCGGAGGATCCCACCTGATTCAAAAGGGCATCCATCAACCGGTGAGCAAGAAGAGCAGAGTGGGCTGCCTCAACGACTGTCGGCCCATAGCACTCACATCTACCGTAATGAAGTGCTTGGAGAGGTTGGTGGTAGCTCTAATTAACACCAGCCTGAGAAACGACCTGGACTTCGATATTCAGAATAAATGGATCATGTTAATTTATTGTTAATTGGGTGCAAAGCCATTTTCCAAACCCAATCTCAGTAAATGGGGATATTAAGAGATGGTTAACGTCAAAATCCCGGAAAGGTATAACTGATTAGATCAAAAATTGGACTGAAACTGACATACTGCCTGCAGATGATTTGCAGGAATGTTCACGTGATCAACAAATAAAATCTCCCACTGCGCCGTCAGTCAGAAGGCAGTTCATTCAGCGGTGAATTTCGGACAAATGTTCACACTCTGTTTGAGGAAACGATCCCAGGTGATTGCACGTAGTTTCTTTTTCAGTTATACCGCAAGGGATTTCTCCACTTCCTGTCAGAAACCTTCTCTCTCTGGGAAGAAGGATAATCACTCCAGAGGTCCGGGAAATGAACACGTAAAACAGTTGTAAACTTCCAGCTGCAGAGTGTTGGATTTAATCAAATGAGCCATTACTGGGCTCCTCTGAACCGAGTTTAATGGTCTTCAACATTCCCTGGCAGGGCCTGATTTAATCTCACCCCACACCCGCCCCCCGGGCCCTAGGGCAGCTCTCGCTCAGAGTTATATTCAGATTATGTTTCCTTCCACACCCGCATAATTTGCGGTGTCTGGACGTCCATTGTTGATTAGCCGCTGCCGCCTTTTCTCTCCGTGACTTGGTACTGATATTCAGCTGTGGTGAAAGGTGTTCGATCCAATTTCTCTCAGGAAATATCCCGCAGTGATTGTGTTTCTCAGTGTTCTGCAGAATAACCAATCAGTAGGCTTTAAATTGGATTTTACTTTTTGATCTATCCAATTACTGACACTGATCTCTTCCCTTCCCATGAATCACAGAATGGCTGCAACAAGTGTGAACGTTTGGCCGAAATTCACCGTTGAATGAACTGCTTTCTGACTGACGGCGCAGCGGGAGATTTTATTTGTTGATCACGTGAACCTTCCTTCAAATCATCTGCCGGCAGTATGTCAGTTTTGGTGAGGTTGTATAAGTCATTGGTGAGACCAAATTTGGAATATTGTTTGCAGTTCTGGTCGCCGAACTACAGGAAGGATGTCAGTAAGATTAAAGAGTGCAGAGGAGTTTTACTAGGATGTTGCCGGGTCTTCAGGAGTTGAGTAACTGGGAAAGATTGAGCATGTTAGGACTTTATTCCTTGGAGCGGAGAAGAATGAGCGGAGATATGATAGAGGTTTACAAAATGATGAGGGACATAGACAGAGTTAATGCAAGTAGGCTCTTCCCACCTAGATTAAGAGAGATAAGTACGAGAGGACATGGATTTAGGGTGAAAGGGGAAGGTTTATGGTAAACATTAGAGGGAACTTCTTCACTCAAAGAGTGGTGGGAGTGTGGAATGGGCTGCCATCTGATGTGGTAAATGCGGGCTCGCTCTGAACCTTTAAGAGTAAATTGGATAGATACATGGACGAGAGAGGTCTGGCGGAGTATGGGCTGGGGGCAGGTAAATGGGACTAGCAGAATAATGTTTCGGCACAGACTAGAATGGCCGAATGACCTGTTTTCTGTGCTGTAGTTTTCTATGGTTCTCTGGTTATAAGGACCGAGGCCGTTTGTCCCGTCATTCCGGGCCATACCGGTGTAAAACGAGTCAGCACCGTCCCACTCCACCATCGTCTCCCCAACTGAGCTGCAGATGTTTCCCTGCCAGATCCTTATCCCATTCCACTTTCACTGTTGAAGGTGACTCTGTCTCCACTGTTCCCACGAGGCTTGTGTTTCAGTATGAAACACCTCGTCGACAAGAAAAGGAAATGATCTATCACCTTTAGTAACTGCTTTAGCAATTGCTGCTCCTTGAAAGTAGTCCTCAAACACCTGCAAAACAGATTCCATTTTAATATTTTCTGGAGGTAAAATCTGCCGTTGCGAACATTTCGTCGGTAACGGCTTCCTTCTTATCCTCCTTCCCTGATGCTGAAATCCGCAGATTCGCCCAGTGGAGCTCTGGTGGCGCAATAGGTTAGCGTGCGGTAGTTATATGGCAGTCCGCGGTGGAGAAATGCCGAGGCTGTGAGTTCGATCCTCACCCAGAGCACGTTTGGATTTAGTGGTTGTTTCAAGTGCGACTGGGCGACTCTCAAACTCAGAATAAACTGAGATGTTTCTTTCCATCTTTGTGCTCGGTAGTTTCGTGGTTTGCGTAATGCTATAACAGACCCAGCAACTATAGAAAGTAGAGACTATACATTTTATTCATAATCTGCTCTGTGCTTAAGATGGTTGCTGATCTCCTTTAGATGACCGCTGGGCCTCTTTCTTCTTCAGCTCAAGCGCGGGAAACTGTTAGTGCGTGAAACATATAGCTCATTAAAGAAATAGTTAACCCATTCTTAGGGAGACACTTTTGATTTAGTGTCGTTCATTAAACCATGGTCAGCATATTCCTAGGAAGACACTATTGATCTATTGTGTAGCTAAGGGTTAGTGCGACAAATGATTTTGCAGCAGTTCTGAAGCTGATAGTTTTTTAACTGATAATCCAGATGCTAGCAAGTCTCAGAAGGCATATGTTATAGGGGCAGATCGTAATGTTTTATAACCGTTAGGTTTGTAGCGAATGTCTAGTATTCTTTTATAACTGGTAATTCTGTAACCTAGTACCAGGACTCCCAAAGCCCATAAATACTTGGGGCACCCTGCGATTGAGACAAGAAATGACTGTGAGAAAGACAAATGGCTGTGAGCCAGGAGACAATTGTGAAAGGAGACAAATGGTGAAGGATGAAACTGTGAAGATAAGAGAGAACATGATGGATTGTAACAACGTAATTAAGCTAAGAAAAAAGGTATAAAAAAAGGTCCTCAAGCTTTGCTCGGGGGCAGCCAGAGAGGGCAGTAGCCAGACCGTGACTAGTAACTGACTGTCTGACTGTCACAACTTTTCTTTGCAAATAAAAGTTTAACTTCTTGAGTAATCTTCTGCTACTCCTGGTCATCTATCTATTGCGGGTAACCACGATACAACCCAGTTTCATTTCCTAGCTGCTCTCCGCTCGCTGATTCAGCCACCGCCGGCAGATAGTGGTCGTTCCCCGCAGCAGCCGTGCCTCAGAGCCTACTGTCGCTGAGGATGATTTGTGAGCGGGACAATGTCGGTGCCGCTCACACGGTGACTCAGGACCCCGCCCTACTTTGGCACACTGCTTTCAACATTGTTCAGAGAGTGAATATCCACTGGTCAATTGTTTGTCTTCATATCAATACATACTCTTTCTCTGTTGCAGTACGTTGAGTCCAAGGGACGGTAAACCCACTGGAACTGTACTGGACCCATAAATCCTCAAACTGGACATCAATGAGAATGAGGCCTCACCAGCTGGAGCAGAAGCGAAAAGCATGTTCCTGCCCCAGGTTCGAACGGGGGAACTTTCGGGTGTGAGGCGAACGTGATAACCACTGAACTGCAGAAACATCGCCACCTTCAGATACGAGTTTAAGTAGAAAATGTAACCGCAGGACGTTAACAAGGAAATAAAGGTGGGGGGAGGGGGGCGTAGTTGATGGAGGCCGGTCTGTTCTAGATGGAAACAAAGGATTGGAAAGGTTTCAACGTGTTTCCAGCAGTGAACTCCAGACTAACATGTTCACCACCGCACCACCGAATCCACCGTTGGTGCTGACAGTGTTCTGAAGGAGTGGATTAAAGCAGCGCCACATGCAAGTGATATTCTCAGCTTGAAATGGGAGTCGGTCTAAACAAAGGATGCGGGAGGCTGAAGTTGTGTAAAAGTATGCCTAAAGTAAACGGGAAGGAGAGGTTACTGAAGTCTCCAGAATAGAGAATAAAGAAGAACCGCATTATCCTTATCAACATAGCTTGTTAACGGTTCAAAAATTAACCACATTTGTTAGACATGGATTCCACCGATCAAAACCATGGAGAATATCCCTGAGCATTACTGTCTGTCTGCAAGGACACATTAAGCCTGTCCATCCAAAGTTTGCCAATTCCTTTCACATCACTGATGTAAAGCGCAGCAGCCTGTCATGACCTGGTTTATTCCAGTTGCCTTTCTTGAATGAAAGCACCTCATTTGACATCCTCCTGTCCTCAAGCACTTTTTCAGGGATGATTTGATCATTTCTGTAAGAACCTGGAAATCTCCTCCCATGCTTCCCACAGCAGCCTGGGATACATCTCATCAAGCCTGGGATATGTATCTACCTTTAATCTCTCTGGAACATCCTCCTTTGTAACAGCAACTTGTACAAGAATTACACTTTTCTCTTCCCTGGATTCTCCAACTACAACATCCTTCACCGTAGTGAACACAACTGAGAATTATTCACTGAAGTGATGCCCAGCCTCTGAACATTCATGTCCCTGCTTCGATCGCGAGTTTTACCTGCCTTTGTCAATAAATGTTCTTGCATATGTCTGTGTGTCTGCTCAGGTTTCAGTCTGTCTTTATGCATCCTGCCTGTGTGGGACTTCCTGCCTTTCTTTCTCTTCAGTAGCTTTAATTCTACACCAAAGGGGGCTACTGTGGGCTCTGTAGCGCAATGTATAGCGTGTTGGACTTCTAATAATCTGTAACCAAGCGATTCAAAGGTTGTGGGTTCGAAGTCCCACCAGAGTCAGTATTTTGTCCGAATTCGCTACAGCGATAAACAAGATCAGAATTCGAGTGGGTGATGACATCACCTGATGTTGGATAATCTAGAAATCCAGGTCATGCTTTGAAATAATCGAATCGTTCACTTAAACACAGAAAGGAGGTGATTATTTTCTCTCAGATCGCCCGAGTCTGGAATTTTTCGTGAAAATTGCTGCGAGTACTGAGTCTTTGATTATTTCAAAGACGGGGGAGATAAATACTTGACAAAAATGGGAACGGATACGATAACGAGGTGGGCTGGACTGCAGAGTTAAATGACTGAGCGTCTGGGTGCTCTTCGGTCATTCCGATGTGCACGGATATTTGTGTGTAAGTAAATGATTTAAATTTTTGTTGTCTTCAGTTCACTCAACTTCTTCCATTCCATTAATGTTGCAGGTTTGACAAGCTCCTTTCATTCTGTTCATGGTAATTCAAACATTTCTGAAGAAAAATCGACAAATTTGTCTTCTGTAATTCAGAAAATAACAGTCACTTTTTGACCAGGAACCTGTCCCCTCACATTATGCAAGTGCCCAGTTTATGCGGTTCCCAGTCCTCGCAGAAACTCCGTTTCGAAATGGAAATCTTTATTACTTCTTTGAATTAAAAACCCAGACTGAGAAGGCAATGGGTAGAACCGTGCAGACGGAACAGTTTCTGGTGTGGTGCATGTTTTACTGATTTCAGTGAAGGCAACGGCGAGTAACCGTCATTAAATCAGAAGGACGTCACGAAAACATCGGCCAATATTGGACGTTTCTGTACATAACTCTTCGCACACATTAGAACAGTTGTGAATATCCCAGAGGGGGTCCAGAGGAGATTTTCTGGTATCGCAGCCAATGTGAATGATTTCATTTGCAATTTCAAGCTGCGGAAGCTGGGATTATTTCATTCAGATGAAGAACATCGAGAGCACACTTTATGGACATCTTAATATACATGCACAAGTCTTGCTGAACGTAACAACACAGGTCGATAGAGTAGTGAGATAACTCTTTGCATCCGCTGGAAATGTCTGAGTTGAACTCTTTTGACCCATGTCGACAATGAGAGTACTCATGAAAATTGGCTTCCCTGCACTGACGTCTGGTAAAACCTCATGGTCTGCCACCTTGCTGTCTGACGTGACAACCGTTTATCATTTCTGTCTCCGGTATATTCTGAAGAGATATTCGATGGATTGGAAAACGGGAAGCCGCATCAAGCTCAAACACTGTATCTGGGACAAATAATTTCAAATCAAACACGGAGAGTATAAGAACTTTCAAGATGAACATGTTCAATCAGTGAGCGTTGTTATTTAATGAAAGAAAAACAGCTTCGTTGTGGGGTAGTGTTGCGGAGCAGTCTATGGCGCTGGATTAAGGCTAAGTCTCCACGAAGGTGTAGGTTGGAATCCTACTACTGCCATTGGGTGCAAACCTACTGCACCCAATATTATCTGTTTGCAGTATTAAAACTGCATTGGGAAATATTTTGCAGAGGAAAAACACAAATCATCGTGACAATGATCCTGCATTTGTGCCAGGATCAATAATCTCACTGAAGGGCTGAAAAACAGTCATGAGTTACTGTAGAGATTGTGCATAGGTGTGATCGTGGCCCATATTTATACGAAACAAATGGGTTTGAAAGTTTTCAATATCAAGCTGTATTCCAACATATCAGCAGCGCTGCTTCTGCCGGGTCTTGAAATACACAGCAAACTGGTCGGAGTTCGAGTCGAAATGACCTGTGGAACGCGACGTGGGTTCGTTTGTCAACAGGACCAGGGTGAGGTCATAAAGCAGGGCAAGGGCGCGTTTGCGAAAGATTGTGTCTCTAAACTAACACCACACCGCAAAAACGCAAGGAAGAGGAAAACAAAGTCATCGGAACCGTCATCTGGTTGAACTGCTCGCCCTGTTTCTTGCTTCGCAGACACCACGGACCTGTTGCGTTTTGGAGGCTTTTTATTTGTTCTGTTGCTTTTTGTTTTCTGCTTGGAGGTGCGTAAACGGCTGTGCTTGCATTGAACCCGCTTATCACATGGCAACTCACCCCATAAATGAAAGGCTCCGCTGGGAGTTGAACCCAGGATCTCCTGTTTACAAGACAGGCGCTTTGACCAGTTAAGCCACGGAGCCCCCGCGCCGTCCAACAACTGTAATAATGAGATGCTACTTGCATTAACTTCTCTTGTCCGTCTGCTGGCGAGAGAATTGCATCAGATTCTGCTCAATCCTTCAGATTCACTGTTTCGTCTACTTCCAAACATTGTATCACCGTATCCAGAAACTGATTCTCCGCAGTGACAATTCCGCCTGTTTTACTGAAAACATCCTCGCCTCCATTCGCACCACCTCAAAACTCCTACCGTTACCTCCACTCTTTATGTTTGATCTCATCACAGCTTCAGGAGGTCATCAGAAGTGAAATAAAATGGACAAACTCATCAATAGTCGGTGTTTTACAACTTTCTTAGGTGGTACGGACATGGATACCAACTGTTCTTTTTTCTAATTAACGAGGTGGGAGCAGAAGATAACGGGATGCAACCAGCATGAAATCGCTTCCAGCGAGGGATGTGGCTGACGGTTTGAATGTGTTCACCTTCGGAACACATTTCCCTGGGACTGACGCAGACAAACCCTCTTTAGTCTGACTTCTGGTTCTCAACCAGATCTGGATATATTTCTGTCCGTTGCTTCCCTTCTGTGAGAGAAGTGTGAGATGGAAATGTGCAGATCCTTTGTCATGATACAATTTACATTTCTCAATGTTTTTAGGATTTGTTACCAAATTTCATACTTATACATATTCTGCTTCAAATTTTGATCGTTGTTCCTTCACTTATTTCTGTAACAAAATATTCTTAATTCGTAACTGTTCTTGGTGCTGGGCAGCTTTAAATATACTTCTGTTCACTCGTTCCTTGATGAACCCCGTCGGATGATACACAGCACTGGAGATGTTAATGAGAGGAACCGTGTGTTGCTACAGATGACGCACGGAGAAGGGAACGTGATGTCTGCCTCAAGTGCTCCGCACCACTCACAATTAATTATGACCCTATGCCAACTCACTCCAGACATCTCACGGAGCCAGCTTGACCGCATTGTATCTGTCAGCTGGAAGAGGCGGGGGAGGAAAAGTGAACTTTCTAACTTGCCAACTGGGATGAAAACGCTTTTCAATGTGTAAGTACATTCAGCTCCATCGCGGAATCATTCCACATGTGGAAACTCTTGACAATGGTTAATTCCCACTGTGCTTGAGAAACGCGTCCCCCACTTCTCACTCTCTCGCCGGACATTGGCCCCAGGCAGGTTTCTTAGCTCTTTCTCTTGGCGTTTCCGACAGAGTTGGACCGTGTGGCCTAATGGATAAAGCGTCTGACTTATTAACTGCTACATTAACGAATATAATTACTATGTCGGGGCGAACGGTCCACGAGGCAGTTACTCGTGAAAAGAAAATAGTGAATTCAACTCTGTGGTCATGGTTGGATTTGAAGCCACGGCTTCCTGGAGCGTTTATCTCGCGCCTGAGACCACTCGGTCATATTACCAGGCAACACACTCGACTTACGATCCTTAACCTGCCACCTGTTCTACCTAGTTATAGAAGGGCGGAAGTCGTTTTTGTTGCGACACATGCGGCCTGCGTCGGACTTCAGAGTTTTCTTTCCCATTTACTGCATTCGGGCGATCATATCCCTTTCTTCATTCCATCCACAATTCCTTCAAAACACGATTTAAACACGATTTTTCAGGGTTCTATTTGCAAATACAAATCGTGAAAGTGTAGCAAGCAATGAGGAGGTGACAACTGGTTGGGAAAGAGGGCACAAAACTGGCAAAAGATTCTTAATGCAAGGAATTATGTAGCAACTAACGTTGTGAGAACTGACAGGTAACTGACAAAATGCCCAGCTGTATGGGGCGTGTAGGACAAGCCTGCTCCGGGGATATATCTTTCTGTTTACTGATGTCCCTTCTGACGGACCAGTGTTTTGGTAATCTGAAATATCATCTTCAGACAGTGAAAATATAAATATCCCTATCCGGACCAAAGCACTCTCCTCCATCGTCTTCCTTGGGTACAACTGTGCAGGCAATGGGAAATATTTCCCTTTAAGCCCGCGAATTTATTTGACGCTCCTCTCAATAATAACATGTTATCGAACTTCAGTCTCCCTCCCTGACTTCTGCACCTGCAAATTCCCATTCTTTTGTGAATACAGATGTGACGTATTTATTTAATGACGTACGTCATCTGGCTCCACGCATCGTTTGCCACTGCAGTCCTTGCTTGGCCCCACACTTCCTCGGTTGCAATTTTGCCTTGACTATTCTAGCCAAGTGCTTCGGGATTTTCCTTAATTTCAGAGACCAAAGAGACTGCAGATGCTGTAATTCTGGAGAAACACACAAAATGCTGGAGGAACTCAGCGGGTCGGGAAGCAACAATGCAGAGAAATAGACAGTCAACGTTTCGGGTCAAGATCTTTCCTCTGGACTGATCCGCTGAGTTCCTCCAGCATTTTGTGTGTTTTCCTCAATCTTGCCCGTCAATGATATTTCGTGTCCTCCTATGTTCTACACATTATTTTAATTGCCGTCTTCCGTTACACATGGAGGATAGGCCCTGATTCCTTCTCGGTATCCCGTTTCCTGGCAGCCTTGTTTAAAACCTCCCCAGCAAAACCGGAGTCCCCTCTGCAAGGGTATTGGACCATTACTGTTCAGGTAGAACCTGCCTCGTTCTTACACGTCCAAATTTCGCCAGATGGCACACCAGTCATCAAGAAATCCAAAGTATTACACCACCCCTTCTGCAAACATTTATGCAACCGTTCATCTTATTCCTGGACTGACCGGCGAGATGCAGCGGAAAAAATCTCGTTCTTTTATGGACAATGTTATTGCCCAAATTTTACGACGACAGACTTCATCCCTATATCGCTGGTAACAAAGTAGATCATCAACTTTTTCTGTTTGCTCTCTTCCATGAGAACACCCAGCAGTCGTTATGGGAAACCTTCGGCACACGGGATGGAAACACCATCGTGGATTCACGGCTCCGAGCTGTAAAGCCCCTGTCTCTTCCAACCCCACCCCACTCCCACCAATATTGAGCCTCCAGCTCCCATTGCTCTTGGAAGCTTTCTCTTCCCTCCATGTACAGCTGACTCACACGTGATGCAGCGATGAAGGCACTGCGTACTCTCTTCAGTGATGCGGTTAATCCACTATTCCCAACACAGGTAGAGGCGCTCTCCGATGTTTCCTTGGCTACTTGCCTTGTTTTCCGTTCTTCCTCTGCTTGTTGGACACCCATTCCTTCTGCAACTCTCGTTCTTTAACCATCAAAGCGACTGTCAGAGATGTGCTCTATACGCGACTATCCTCCCTTCGGATGCCTCCAGTCGTAGTTTAGGATCCGAAACACGGCGCACAAGCGGGGAAAACTGGAAACATCAAACTCAGATCCAGTCACGCAGAAAGTAAGGAGCGTCCCGAATTCCCAGCAGCTCCAAGCCGTACAACACACTGGACTCGTCTGATATGCATTTAGTTTATCGTGTCCCCTATAATGTCGCCCTGTATTCGTTTTTCCACTTCGTTTAAACGAAGAAATAATGATAACACACTCAGCAACCACCTGCGTCACAGGCACCAATGTCACACTGTCGAACCGAACAAAGTGGTGGAGAAGAGGTCACAGACTCTGCTCACCAAAACCGCCTGTACTCCGAGTCCGCTGCACCCTGAGACACGCTGGGAGAAAACACTCCTTGGTTCTCCTGGCTCCTGTTCATCCACTGGAAGTCTAGTAACCTGATATAAATTGATCTCGTTTAAAAAGGCCACATTTACAAATAAACAAAGCGTATGTCAGAAGTGGGATTCGAACCCACGCCTCCAGCTGGAGACCAGATCGCTCGCTTTATTACGGAAGGATTTCACTCCTTATGTCTGGCGCCTTTGACCACTCGGCCATCCTGCACATCCATGCCCAAATCTCGATATCACAAACAAACGTTCAATGCCCTCGGCAAGTCCCGTTGTTATTTTACCACCAGCCATGGGGCCAATGAATGTCCTTTCCACCAATTATTGCCGGAAACTGCAATACTTAAATTTCTGCAGCTGTTCAACAGACAAATCAATGGTGGAAGTAAAGGGGAAAACGGAATTTCGCTATTAACCGTCAATGCTGTTGCCAGTACCGGTTGATTTATTCACCTGTCAAGAGTTTCTGCAAGACATTTAACAAGGGACCTGCTGGAGATAATTTCAGTGGGTTTTGTTGTGCACAAAGAGCAACGTGTTATGTACTAACTAGAGAAAACCACATAACGCTGAAGTTACCGGACGGCATCCTGCTTTCCTTGTGTAAATTACAGTTTTTTGACCGGACAGATAAAAAATCTTTCTGAGCTCTACCTTGGGTGGACCCGGCTGAAAGATTCGTTCAATTGGCCGTTGGTCCATTCCACGCACCTCGCGTAGTTTTGAGCTCTACTTGCATCGTTAATGCATTGAATTATTTGGCTGCCAGAGCCGAAGATGCCGAATTCTTGTGTCCATCAGATCACACGGACAGCTAATCATGGGCTGTTCCCCAGAAGTCTTCTGGCTGTGATCCTTTGAAGTACAGCGTCTCCAGAGGACGTCATGGCGTGACGTCAGAGTCATTTCAGCCATTCCCCTTGAAATATTCTCATGGAGTCATGCAACCTTCCTCCTTCCAAATGTCAGCGGACTGATTAAATGCAAAATGTCCTTGCAGAATCTTGCGATTTAGGGCCGTGGATCAGAGGAACCGTGTTGTCCTTTCAGAAGCTCTAACTTACTTGGAAGCTTAAGCTGATTTGGCAAGTGACCAAATACTCTGACAAACTTCTTCACATGCACTGTTGCAAGTATCTGACTGGATGCATGATGGCCTGGTTCGGCAATTCCGATGCAGAGAACAGACGACAGACGAGGCTGCGGAGAGTCGTGTACGCAACCCTGTCCATCACAGGCACATCCCTTCACACCTTTGAAACCATCTATAGGACATGCTGCCTCACTAAGACAGCATTAATCATCAATGACCCCCACCTTCCCGTTCATGCTCTCTTCTCTCAACCACCCTTGGGGAGGAGGTACAGAAGCCTAAACTCCTGTAGCTCTAGGTTCAGAGAGAAGTACGTTTCTGAAACAATCAGTTCCTTGAACCGACATGCACAACTCTATCCCTGCCTCAGCATCGAAACATAACGGAACCACCTCTTGCACAATCATGGATTGTCTCTGATTGTGTTTTTCGCACTGACGTCTTGTTTCGCACAGAATTTATTTCCTTTACTGTCATGTCCAATTTATGTATAACTTAACGGTCTGTGCATTGTCTCAGTCTCCGCGTCCGTGCTGCAAGTTTTCCAGTCAAATCTGCACCTCACCGTATTGCGCATGTGACCATAACCTCGAGGACTTGACTTGAAGTTATCGCTTCTGCCGGTCACAGTCGTCACTCTGTGTTCAAATCTCTGTCGTTTCCAGAAAGTATGGAATAGAATCTGACAAATTCCAATTCTATCTCAATCAATAACCGCAAACCAGGTTGCTTCAATCATTAGATTAAATGAAACAATTGCTCGTGATGAGAAGGCTCATTATGTATTGTTGTGCAGGAAGATAAGGTGCACTAAAAATGCCCGCGGCTCTTGACACAGTGGCATAAATGGCAGAGTTGCAATCGCATCCTGTGGATATGCATTGATCGCGGGTCGAGGACAGCGCAAATACTTGCAGCGACAAAACGCCTCCACAGATTCTGCCTGACCCGCTGAGATCCTCCAGTTGTTCTTCTCTTTCTTGAAACAGAGCACAACATTTGCAGACTCGTGTATCTCTGTGTTGAAAATAGATTGGAGAGATGTGGGGAGAGAGTGAAGCCGAAAGTGACAGAATGGATGCAGAACCATCATGTTGATAAAACGACCGTGACGGGCTTCAAACCTGCAACCTTGTGATAACTTCGAACCCAACAGCGAAATCAGATGCCTTATTCGTGAGGCCACACGGTCTCTTGTTTCAAAACGTCCAGGATAAATAATAAAGAAGAATATTTGTTGTACCTTGAAAAAATTAAAAGGAATTAAACTTTCGGATGGGAATTACCTTCTTTGACGTGTTTCGGCATGTAGAATGCTTCTGTGGCAGAGCTTGGGGAACCCGGAGACATAGCCGTGCTTTCCACGTGGATGCAAAGTTCGAAAATTCACATTATCTGCCTGCACCCTTCCCACTGACAGACATAATGCGGTCACGTGTCCCGAGCACTTCGATAGATTGAGCGGTTTCAGGATCTGACAGGACTTTTTAGTGGAACGGTCTACCTGAGGCATACAGAACCTTCTCTTCTCTGTTGGAATCTGAAGCACCATACTGTTTGCCTCATTTCCCTCATCAGTATTATGTCCATAATGATCCCAGGGTCCAAGTGCCCAACCCAACAATACACAACACGTTGCCGCTAGAATGTTTTTAAAGCTTTTTCAGAATTAGGCCGTTAGTTTCCAACTTGTTTTACTTCAGAACGACGAAGAAAATCATTTTAGCTTCAGATATACTGAACTTCAATGTGGAGGCGGGTTGAGCTATCAGTTGCCTCGGTAAGATTGTTGTTCAGAGCCATGGTTAAGAGTTGTATCTGACATAGAGCGGGGATCGAGCAGGACGTCAGTCACTGCACACAATACTTGTGTATTCCGTGCCCATTGTCACACTTGACGCCCGGTTTCAGAGTATCGGAGCCTGCTGGGGGCGCTGTGGTACATTTGTGGGGCTGAAATTCGCGCGGATGACGGGATTTTACTCGTGTGCACCTCGCATTTGAAAGAAGGGCCTTTGGAGAAGGAATGTGTGAGAGAAAGTCAGAGGAAGGAAGGGAGGCAGCCAGAGACATTGTGAAAATTTGTAAACAGAGTGGTGCATCCACTCGTCTACAAAGATGTCCACTCTCTGCCTCTTTCCCAATCTGAAGTAACAACCGTCGGTCAATAACCTCCCCTGTCAATTTTGAAAGAAGTTTGGGATGGAGAAGGCGAAATGACCCTCATATAATTTTTTGAGGAAAGAATTCTAAAGTACGAGTTCAGGATGCAGGGGATCCAAAATGAAACAGGTCAACCCTTCTTCGGTCTCGCTCTTAAATTGCATCTGTGAATGTGGTGTTGTGGGCGAGTGGGCACAATTGTAGGAGTAATGCACAGTCTCTCCGGCGAGACATATCTCAGATATAGCTTGATATCTCATTGCCGTCTCAGTTATGAGGTCTGATGAGGAAAACAACATTTTCTGGCAGCGAAATACGGTGAAGAAGTCAGAATGTCAAAATGCGCTGGTAGTTCTTGCATTCTTTGTGTTCTTTAGCACTGACTCCCACACTGTGAAAGGGCTGGATGGCTTGGAATTTGTCAAATGTGTTCAGGAATGCTTTCCAAATCAATATATAGAGGTACCAACGAGAGAGGATGCAATACTTGATCTTCTATTAGGGAACCAGAATTAAGGAATCAGGTGACAGAAGTATGTGTATGTGAGAATTTTGGGTCCAGTGACCATAATGTCATTAGAGTCCAGTTAATTATGGATAAGGACAGGTCTGGTCCTCAAGTTGAGGTTCTAAATTCGAGAAAGGCCAATTTTGTGCAAATGAGAAAGGATCTAGGAAGAGTGGATCGGGATAAGTTGTTTTCTGGCAAGGATGTGTTCAACAAGTGGAAGGCCTTTAAAGGCGAAATTTTGAGAGTGCAGAGCTTGCAAGTTCCTGCCAGGATTAAAGCCAAAGTTAACAAGCATAGGGAACCTTGGTTTTCAAGGGATATTGGCGACATGGTTAAGAAAAAGAGAGAGGTGTATCGCAGGTATGGGCAACTAAGAACAAATCAGATACTTGAAGAGTATAGAAAAAAGTAAGAAAATACTGAAAATGAAATCAGGTAGACAAAAAGAAGACATGAGGTTGCTTTGGCAGATAATGTGACGGTAAACCCGTAGGGTTTCTACAAGGATATTAAGAGTGCAAGGATAATAAGTGACAAAATTGGACCCCTAGAAGATCAGAGTGGTCGTCTATATGTAGAGCCTCAGGAGACTGGGGAGGTCGAAAACAGTTCATTTTTTTGCATCAGTATTTACTCGGGACACTGGCACAGTGGATATGGAAGGAAGGGAAACAAGCAATAGTGTCATAGAACATACAGGGATTAAAGAGGAGGAGGTGTTTGCTGCTTTACAGCGAATAAAGATAGATAAATCCCCCGGGCCTGATAAGATGTTTTCTCGAACATTGAGAGAGACTAGGGTAGAAATTGCAGGGGCCCTGGCAGATATATTTAAAATGTCCTTAGCCACGGGTGTGGTGCCGGAGGACTGGAGGGTAGCTCATGTTTTTCGTTGTTTAAAAAAGGTTCTAAAATTAAACCAGGTAATTACAGGCCCGTGAGCCTGACATCAGTGGTGGATAAATTATTGGAAGGTGTTCTGAGAGATCGGATATACCAGTATTTGGACAGCCAAGGGTTGATTAAGGATAGTCAGCATGGCTTTGTGCGTGGTAGATCGTGTTTAACGAATCTTGTGCAGTTTTTCGAGGAGGTTACCAAGAATGTAGATGAAAGGAAGGCTATGGATGTTGTCTACTTGGACTTTAGTAAAGCCTTTGACAAAGTCCCAATAGCAGGTTATATCAGAAGTTTCAGACAATAGGTACCCATGGGAAGGGAGGAGATAACGCAAATAGAGTGCTGAGGCTGAGTGGTCGGCAGCTCAGCAGGGGTTTGATGGTTAGATGGCGCCAGGTAGGGGCCGGTGTTTGGAGGTCGGGTCAGAGGCTTGAAGGTGACAAACCGAGATGCCAAATGGCCGCAGATTGTGGAATCTAACAATGAAGAAGGTGATAGGTGGAACCACATAAGAGAGAGGTGATATTCAGATGGCACCAGTGGGGGAGGTAATAGGAGGGCGCGTGGGTTAGGTGAGTGAGTGCTAGGCTGGTAGAATCAGGTCGGGAAGGAATGGAGGCTCACTGTTCAGTGGTTAAGCCTGTGTATGACGGAGAGATGGGTTCAGATAGGGAATGGGAGAGAAACTGGATAACAAGGGAAATGGGAATAGGTTTGAAGGTAGGTGTGGGTGAGAGAATCAGGGTGGGTCAGGAGGAGAGAGAAATGAGCACAGATGGTGCGGGTTATCTGATATTGCAAAAGTCAATGTTCATACCAATGCGTTGTGGTCTACCCAGGAGGAATATGAGGTGCCGCACGTCAACTTTGATTTTCTCCTCACCCGGGCCGTGGAGATGACCGAGGACTGACACGTCGGTGAGGGAAAGGGAAGAGGCGTTGAGAGAACATGTGCCCATAAGCTGCAGATAGCCATTGCGCTCAGTGCGCAGGTGCTCCGCAAAGCGGGCTCCTTTTCTACGCACTGTAGTGGAACCCCAGCTTGAGGACTGACTGCAATAGACAATGTCGGAGCGGATACATGTGGACCTCTGCCTCACCTCTACGGGCTGTTCAGATCCCTGGATGGTGGTGAGGGAGGAGAAGTGGGTACAGACGTTTACACTTGTTACGCTTGCAACGGAAAATATCAGAGGAGAGGGTGGGATGAATGAACCATACAGTTTTGGAGACATCGGTCCCTGCGAAAATCATAACGTGGTGAGTAGGGGAATATGTGACCGGTGGTTGTTATTAGGAGGAACACTGAAGTGTTTTCTCGTGGTCAGATTAAATGGAAGCTATTAGATGTGTATTTGGTTTCAGGACCACTGTATTTTATTAAAGTCTGTTTGGTGCACGGGGAACTGGATACAGCAAAATCTCTGCACTGTGGCGCTGCTGTTAAAGCCGTTGCCTCACAGCGCCAGAGAACCGTGCTCAAATCTGAAAACCGGTGCCGTCTGCGTGGGGTATGCAAGTTCTCTCCGTGAGCGCACGGGAATCATCGTGGTGCAGACACATTCTGAGTTAATCGGATAAATTACGTTGGATTCATAATGTTGAGATCAGGTTTTCCACTGATGGATATTTCTGTCAATTTCAATGTTCAATTTAGCTGATTGAATAAGATGTACTGAATAAGAGGAGAGTAAAGCGCTTGGATTGAAACCTCCAGCTGGGGATACATGAGATCGGAGCCCTGGTCATTCTGGCTCTGCACTGCGCTCCCACTATTTAGATGTTGATCATGAGAGTAACAGCGAGCTTGTCGTATTCAAGCCAGGATATAAGGGATTACAATAATATGGGCAGAATTCCCTTCATGTCATTAATATCTCATCTGTTTGCATGTATTTTCCTGCAATGTACTGATGCACAACATCTTTCAAACACGCGGCCGGCTGACACTTCATTATATGTCAGTCAAACTGCGATTGTGAGAAGTCCGCGTTTGTTCACCCGTGGCCTGTGGAAACAGAACTCTAATTCCGCAGGGATCAACGTCTCCCCATCAGAGGGTGGAGGGACGTGGTGATATTTTATGGTTTCCAGTCGCCGACGGCCGCCAGGGTGAAGAACGGAAGAGAAAAGTGACTGGTTTTCTTTCTAGGTTCTGCAGGTAGCACTATCTTTCAGCAGTCTCAACTTTCTGTGCTGTTTCACAAGACTTCAGTTGACAATGCTGAAAACACTGGATTCCTGATTGCTCATCAAAACGAACAAACGACTCTGTTCTCCAACGAAACTGACCGAAACTCGCTGTATATTTAGAATTTATATTTTTATTTCGATATTTTGAAACATATTTGTGAGACGTTTCAAAGAAAAACACATTGAAAATAAATTCGATCAAACTCTCTCCCCCACACCTCCCCTCCCCACGCTCCGTGTCACAGATTCCCGTGGAGAGTGGGCCGGAGAGAACATGAAAGGGAAGATTGATGCTGGAAATTATTCACGACATAATGGCATTTAATTGATTTTGCAGTTAGAGAAACTGGATGTGTCAACACAATCCGCAACTGCTCCCTGAACTTAGTCTGTGTGACAGCATACCTGCACGTGTTTGAGCAGCAACTCAGAAGCTGGAGCATGAACTCGATTTCGGCTTCAAAACTTGCGAGGTAAATATAATTATAACGCAAATTCCATCATCGGTTCCTCATAGAATACACTGTAAACATTGAGCATAACAGGGTGAAATTTCCCGAGATGACAAACAACATGTTATGGATTTCCTTCTGCTCTCCAACTCGCGGTCTCTGGGAGTTTATCTGCTGGTCAGACCCCGGAGTCTCCAGCGCGCTCTGCTGGTCATTAAAATGTGTCTGACTTTTAAAACGGTGAAGAGCAGAATCAAAACAAATGAGACAAATGAAGAAACTTAACTATCGTCCGCTCATTGAGATTATAACACGGATATTAATATGAAAAAACCAAGAAGCATTCGCCAAACTGCACTAAGGTGTGTACATAAAATACCAGAAAACATTCTTCATACTGCTCAGCGCAGTCGCCGTCCCCAGAACCATAACCGCCGTTTTCTCTGTGGAGTACTGAGATTTCAGCTTTTGGCAACGAATGGCTACAAATCGGTCAAAGTTGAACGCGACAGTAAACCAAACTGAACATTCCGTGACGGCGTGAAGCAGGACGGCGTGCATATTACACATAGGGATGGACTTCACAAAAAGCATATTATGCACAATCGGAATCTGCCGCAATATTAGATCAAAGATAATGACCAGTAGATCCACCGCTGCCATGGCCACCATGTAGCGCGTGTCACTCTTGGAAAGACCGCACTTTACCCGAGACAGGACCACAATCGTGGCGAGGATAACTGTGGGGAAAACGAACGAAGAGACATGTTAACAGGACAGAATGAGGGCAATGTGGGGATATCCGTGGAGTCCTGGAATAAAGATCTTATAGAAACAGAGCGTCCGAAGATAAAATGAAATGACCAGGCTGACACTTTCATCCCTCTCCAAAGTTCAGCCACATCGTGAGTGGAGCTCATACTCCTCTGTGTTTAATGACAGATGCTGTTGCCAACCACGTCCCCACAATTACTCCGGGCCAGGAAAACTGGTTGCTGGATTCAACCTTATGCCTGCCTCCAGGAAGATCAGATCAAACATGCACTCTTGTCATCAGTGGTGAATGTCGATGATAAACATGTCCTCAGCGAGAGGGATACGGACATAGAATTCTGACAACTGTTGGAATCCTGGGAATACAACTGCTGCTGACATTTGTTCTACTGACCTGAGCCAATGTACTTCAACGTGGAGCACCACTGCAGCGGAGAGTAGACCACAGATCTGTGTGATGAAAGGCTCTTGCATCAATAAAAGGATCAAATATTCAATCTATTCAAGTGATAATTAATGCGATCACTTGCACCACGATATAGACCCAGTTGCAGTCTCACCAACAAGTATTCCTCATCTGTCCTGAATCATCACGGCAGCATGTTCTCTCCAAGACACAATTAGAAAATAACGGAGTGAACCATTACGATACAGGCAATAAAAGAAATCGGGACTGTACATTCTCATGCTGTGTTAACTGCACGGAACATCAGCTGATGCAGTAATAGAGATACCCGGGTCCACAGGTACAAAAGGTCACTGGTACTGGATCAGGGTGAGCGTTTTAAATCTGCACGTTCTTTCTGAACTGGTGTCCTGCGATCTGTCCAAATACTTTACCGACAGTTTTCACTGATACGCAAGTACACCTGTCTGACCGGATGCAAGGGCTCAGTGCAAACATGCAATGCAACTCAACATGTGCTTATATCAATGAAATCATATCACAGGGAGAAGTGAGTAACGTGTCCATTTTCTGTTCTTTACCCCATGGCCAATGTGCGGGTGAATACACCGATCTGGGTCAGGAATGGCGGCGCGTTAAGAGGATAAACTGGATGAATCTGATTTCCGTGTTTCGAGACTTCAGAAGTAAATGATAGTCGCACAGTTAATGATTTTATGATGACTTTAAGCACAATCAGACCGTTTACTGACTTTTCAGGGACGGAATACAGCCAAGACAGGATAATATATCTTCTCGATAGCATAACTGACAACGTGTATCTCTACATCAAAATACACCTTGTTTCTTTCGTGGAGATGATCACCGTCAATGTCCGAGGTAATTCAGATTGAAGTACTAACACCGTCACTGTTGATGTGTGCAGAAAATGCAGTGCATCAGATCACTGAGAGAAGATATTCTGTCAGCCTCAAACCCTCTACCTTTGTCTGACCCACAACAGAAACACCCAGGTTCCCGTCAATGATCAGCAGAGTGACGGAAAATGCCATCGACCTTGCTGTCAGATAGCACTTACCCACACTCAATGTGGAATTCGGCAGAACCTTTCCATTCCAGACCACCTCATGGAGTTGGTCCAAACATGACTGGAAAAAAAAATATTCAGTATGTAAGATGTGCGTGCGTCCCTCTGAGAAAAACCAACCACGTGTGATTTGCAAGGGAGGTGAAGGGAAAGAATAATTCAAAAACTAGAGCATACGAAGTGTCACAAACTGGTGAAGGATCAGAAGATTGGATTTTATTTTCAGGAAACAGCTTCGAGTAACTGAATAGCGAAGGAGGAGAGAGGGGTAGTTGGCTGGTAATATGGAAACAACAGCCCACGCTTCTGTAGGGTTCGTGTGATGTGGGACTCCTGGAGAGCGAGACTGAGAAAGTAATAACAGGAAAAGAAACTAATGGGAGGTAATTTGAACCAGTTATTTGCATCAGTCTTCACGATAGAGGATACATAAGACAGTAAGTTAAAAATTTAACATTCTCTAACGAGGGATATGGTATTGGGATCATGAATGAGTGAAAAGTTGAGCAAGCTACCCGGAGTATCGGACTCCATCCAAGGGTTTTAATGGACGTGCCGACAGAAACCTAACAGTGAACCCGTTCTTTGTTTTTTTTTTAACTTACATTGAACCCGCACTGTGCCGTCGAATTTTTTCGAGGAAATAGCATAGGAAAAGCGAAGAGCTGCAAATCAGTTCCCTTGTAATCTTCTGTTTGCAATGTGCCTCAGTGTGTCATCTGGGAGGGAATGATCGTTCCTGTACTTGGAGAAGCTTCATGTCATAAAACCTCGTCAATGTCTAATAATATCATTTTCCAACATGTACTTTATTTCCTGATCAACAAGTTTACTTTTTTCCACATTCATTCGATATGGGTGTTGTTTGATTGGTTTTGCATCCCCAACATCAAAATCATGGGTAATTATCGATGTTCTGTTTGGAACATCTGGGAACAGATTTTTAAATTTTAAAATTAATTCTCTCATCTGTTGTTTTTGTGAAACTTGTAAATGGTCCAACTTCGTTTCAAGGTTCTCCATGATATTTTGTTTTTTTAGTTTCGATGGAACAATATTTGGTCTAAATTGGCCTTCCTCAACATCAACATCAGGCATTCCAGAAACAACCTTTACACCATCCACCAAGGCCACAACTGAATCCCTCTCATAATAATGTTTACATGACAGAGTTTTGTTTTCTTGCGTCTATCTGGTGTTTTGATTATATATGTTAGATCAGTCACTCGAGATTCAATAACATAGGGTCCAGAAAAACGAGATTGTAAGGGATTATTTTGGCTAGGGAAAAATACCAACACCTTTTGCCCCACTGCGAATATCCTAGGCCGAGCACGTCTATCAAAATATGTCTTCATTCTTATCTGGCTTGTTTTCAAATTCTCTCTCGCTAGCTGGCAGACTCTCTCCAACCGAGTTTTAAATTTTTGGACATAGTCCAACAGACTCAAGTGAACTTCCTCATTAACCAATTGCTCTCTTAACAACTCCAAAGGTCCTCTCACCCTATGTCCAAATACAAGATCAAACGGACTAAATCCTATTGACTCCTGGATTGATTCTCTAACGGCAAACAAAAGTAAATGGATACCTTCGTCCCAATCCTTGGTGTTTTCAAAGCAATAAGTCTTCAGCATATTTTTGAGAGTAGAATGAAATCTCTCCAGAGCTCCTTGAGGTTCTGGGTGATATGCAGATGATACAATCTGCTTTGCTCCCAGCTCATAGACTATTTGTTGAAAAATTTTGGACATAAAATTACTACCTTGATCAGATTGGATTTCTTTTGGCAAACCAAACAAGGTAAAAAAATTTTACAAGAGCCTTTGACACCGTCTTGGCCTTAATATTTCTAAGGGGTATTGCCTCTGGAAATCTAGAAGTGGCACACATGATGGTTAACAAATACTGATTTCCAGTCTTAGACTTTGGTAAGGGGCCAACACAGTCCACAATCACCTTCGATAAGGGCTCCCCAAAAGCAGGAATTGGTTTCAAAGGAGCCACAGGGGGTTTTTGATTTGGTTTACCTACCATCTGACATGTGTGGCAGGTTCGACAAAACATCACCACATCTTTTCTCAAACCAGGCCAATAGAATTGTTTCAAGATCTTCCCTACAGTTTTATTCATCCAGAAATGACCACCAAAAGGCGTACTATGGGCCAGGTTTAAAATCTCATCCTTATAAACTTTTGGAACAACAACCTGATGAATAACCTCCCATTCTTTATTAACAGGAACATGAGGAGGTCTCCATTTCCTCATTAACTAACCATTTTTGACATAGTATCCAGTTGGCACTTTTTCAATCTCCTCACATGAGAGAGCTTTTTCTTTCAATTCTGTCAACTCAGGGTACTTTGTCTGTTCCACCATAAAATCCTTCCTCGACAAAGACAAATCTTTAAATTCAGTCTCACTATAAGGATGTTGATCCACCAGTGAAGACAGAAAAGTCTCAGATAAGGCATCATAATTTTCTTCCTGTTTAGGACTGTCACAAGGAACCACATCAGACTGCATCGGACTGTCTGTCTTGGCTAATTCTCTAGCTCTAGCTCGAGTCACCGCACATGATGGGTAAACATCTGGATAATTCTCAGACTCATCAATCCTTGGTTTGGTCGTTAACCGTACCACAGGAACAATTTCTCCATCTGCAAGGTCATTTCCCAATAACAAAGAAACTCCGTCCACTGGCAAACTAGGTCTTATCCCTATCTCGACTGGTCCTTCTACGAAATTTGACTTTAAAATCACCCTGTGAAAAGGGACAGACATGGTCTCACCTGTAACTCCTCGTACTAGATTTACTTCACCAGTGCCACTTTCTTCACCAAAATTTAAAACACTGTCCAGCAAGAGAGTTTGACTCGCCCCAGTATCTCTAAGAATTTTCACTGGCACCTGGGGTGACTCATCATTCAGTGAAACAAAACCCTCTGATATATACGAAGGGAATTCTTTTCTCACCTCCTCCAACTTTTCCGCTTTTACCTCTTGCAAGAACTGGTCTTTAACGGCATCTCCTAAACCTTTTTGATTTTTAATTGCCTGAAAGCAAGCATTGGGCACAGCTTCCTTCTTTTTCTTCAAAAGGGAATAATTAGATATCACGTGGCCAGGTTTCTTACAGTAATAACAAGTACGCTCAACAGGTTTCTCCAGCCCTGGCTTCTTTTCATCTTTTCCTATTTGATTACCTCCCAATTTAATCTCCGGTTTACCTGGATTGTCTTTGTAACTCTTTTGAAAGGTTTTAGGTTGTCCCCATTTGGATTTATGGGTTAAAGCATAATCATCTGCCAACCTAGCAGTTTCTTGTAAAGTTTCCACTGCCTTTTCATTTAAATATGTTGTTAATTCAGCTGGAACACATCTTTTAAAGTCTTCCACTAGTATCAATTCTGTCAATTTATCATAATCCCCATCTACATTTTTAGCCAGGCACCATCGTTCAAAACATATTCTCTTTCCATTGGCAAATTCCATATGTCTGATCTGAAGATTTTCTCAAGTCTCTGAATTTTTGTCTATAAGCCTCAGGGACCAATTCATAGGCCTTCAAAATAGCTTGTTTTACCTTGGTATAATCAGCTGCATCCTCAGCAGACAAAGCAGAATAAACCTTTTGAGCTTTACCTTTAATCACACTCTGTACCATAAGAGCCCATCCTTTCCTTGGCCAGTTTGAACTCACAGCAACCTTTTCAAAATGTTGGAAATACTGATCAACCTGATCTTCTTCAAAAGGAGGGACTAATCGAACCTCCCTGCTGGCTGAAAAACCATATTCAGAATAAGATTCCAAACTCCTATGCTTCATTTGTAACTCATGCTGCCTCTGTTTTTCCTTCTGCTCTGCCTCAAACTTTAACCGAATTAGTTCTCGTTCCTGTTAAGCCTCTAATCTCTTTTGTTCTCGTTCAGCTTCTAATTTATATTGCTCTCGTTCAGCCTCTATCTTTGCCAGCTGCACCTGTGCCTCAGAAATTGATATTTCACTGCCAGGAAAGTGTTTTAACACTTCCTTCTCAAACACCTTCTTTTCCACATAATGGCCAGCTATCAGTCTCTGAATATCTGCCTTTCTCATAGACTGCTTTACTTCTGTAAGGTTTAACCTTGTAGCAATCTTTATCAGATCATCCTTTTTCGCCACCTCCAATCCCTTTTGGGTTGGTGACTCCAAAATTGCCTTAATATCCATTGCTGCTGGTTTCCACACACACAAGCCAATTAAAAAGAATTGATCAGACCTCCCTCAAAAATCTTTGGATTGGATCCCGGATGAATCTCGTTAACCTTGGGAACTATCGCAGACGAAACTCGTTAACCTTGGGAACTATCCCGGACGAGCCCCCAATTTTATCACGAACCAGCAACAGAAGAAACACACTGAGCATTATTCAGTGTTAAAAACAATTTTATTAATCACTACTTATGATAATACGTAGAATAAAAGTAAAAATGTTAGTATGTTAGAATTCAAAAATGTTAAACCTCGAACGTTAACCCCAAAACGAAACTCTTCGTGTGTGTGTGTGTGACAAAGTACCAAACTCCAAGTTCCGGAATGGTTCTTAAAGTTCAGTCCCGCAAGCCATAAGGTGAAACATGAGCAAGGGCTTCTTCAACAACCACCGTTGTCTGAAGATAAGACGTAGATGTAGAAAAACATAGAGACAGTACATACGAAATCCAAATGTTCCACGATGGAACCCAAACGACACTTCAGTGTTTACTCGGTAGTGACTGCCTCACCCCGAAAAGCATCCGAACCGTGGTCGTCCACACACAAATACCTGTTTCTTTCTACAGGTCAGCAACAAAGTGAACTCCACCGGATTACTTCCAACTTCCATACATGGATTTCAGTGGCAAACACAGTTATTGTTTCTCATCCATCGACAGAGAAAACAAGCAGGCTGGTGTCTCTCTCCCTTCTCTCTCTCTCTCCTTCTCTTCTTCTGACTTCTTCAACAACGTCATTACGTCCTTTTTCTTCTATTGACGTAAGCACTCCCCACACACACATACACACACACATTCTCTATCTTAAAGGGACTTTCACTGAGTCCTTAACAGTGGAATTAATAAAAAATATTCTAACAAGAAATATTGCAGCGGGATACAGATCAGTGACTGACATAGGCGGTGAATTTGCAGATGAAGTTTACTCCGGGCAAGTGTGAGGTGTTGAACTTTAAGTGCTCAATTGCAAGGGGAAGGTCCACAGGTAATTTCAAGAAAGTTAACAGCACTGTTGGACAGAAGGATATTGGGGTTCAAGGGCATAGCATCCTGAAAGTGATCACACAAGCAGATAGAGTGCTAAAGAAGGCGTACGGCATGCTTGCCTTCATCTGTGGGGTCGGTGAAAGTGTTGGAAGTCATGTTGCAGCTGTTTAAGACATGAGTTCTGTCGCATTTAGAGTACAGTGTGCAGGTCTGGTGGTCACATTCTGGCAACGACGTGGCAGCTTTAGAGATGGTGCAGAAGACGTTCGCCTAGAAGTTGACTGGATTGGAGAGAAATAGCGACAAGGAGATGATGGACAAACTTGGATTGTTTTCTCTGGAGTGTTGGAGGCTAAAGTGCGATCTGGTGGAAATGTCTCAAGTTATGAGAGGCAGAGATCATCCAGATGGTCAGATGCTTTATCCTCGACTGAAAATATAGCATTCCAGAGATGTTAAGTCCCCAGAGACTGATGAGATCAACACCATGTTATTGAGAGAAGCAAGAGATGAGATTGATGATGCTTTGATCAAGATCTTCGTGTCCACACCAGCCACTGACGAGACGCACGAAAAATGGCGAGGAACTAATGTTGTTCTGGAAGTCAAGAAGTGAAATAGATATATTTCTGAAAACTATAGACCGGTGAGTCTCACGTCAGTGGTAGGGAAGTTATTGGAGAGGATTCTTCAGGATGGGATTTGTGAGCATTTGAGAAACCTTGGCCTAATTAGGGACAGACAACGTGGCTTCGTGCGGGTAAACGCATGTCAACGAAATTGATTGAGTTCTTGGTGGAATTCTCGAATTTCCCTGATGAAGGGAGGGATATTCATGTCTAGATATATTGTCGTTAGATGTTTTGCAATGTCCCTCAGAGTAGGCTCATCAGAAGATTACCATGCGTGTCATCTGCGGTGAGAGGCTGTTTGCATTCAGAATTTGCTTGCTCATGAAAGGCGGAGGGAAAGATTGTTGGTGTTGTGGGTAGTGTAGAAGATTGCCAAATATAAGGTAAGATATCTTTATTAGTCACATATACATTGAAACACATTGGAATGCACCTTTTGTGCAGAGTGTTCTGGGAGCAGCCCGCAAGTGTCACCATTCCTCTGCCACCGAAATAGCATGCCCACAGCTCCTGATCTGTCCGTCTTTGGAATGCGGGAGGAAACCGGAGCACCCGGAGGAAACCCACGCAGACACGGGGAGAACGTACAAACTCCTGACAGACAGTGGCCGGAATTGAATCCGGGTCGCTGGCACTGTAATAGTGTTACGCAAACCGCTACACTACCGAGATATGATCAGTTCCATTCATGGGCGGAGCAATTGCTGATGGAGCTTAATCCTGCCAAATGTAATGTGTAGTACGTTTTGAGGTCAGATGTAAAGAGAGAGTGCGTTGTGAATGGCAAGACCTTCAACAAAGTTGAAGTGCAGATGGATCTTGGGAGGCAAATGCAGACCTTCCAGAAGTGGATGCAGAGCTTGATTGGGTGGTGAGGAAGGCATGCGGCATGCCAGAATTCATAGGTCTGGACATGGAATATAAAATGGAACATGATGGTGCAACCTGCATTTCGAACAGTGTGTGTAATTCTGGTCACCACAGTACAGGAGGGATGAGATTCTGCTGGGAAGAGAGCAGAGGAGAATATGTGGGAATTGGCCTGGAGAGAGAACAAATTATGGCGAGAGAATAAATAGTCTGGCCTTGTTATCCCTGCGAGGTGATCTGAAAGAAATAGGCCAGATTAGGAGAGGCAGAGACAGCATTGTTCTCGAAAATCTTTGTTCCCAAGTAGGCGAGAGATAAACAAGATGTTATCGGATTAAGGTGAGTTGAAGGGCTTTTAAACGGGATCTGATGGGTCAGAGTTTTACATAGATTTGGTCCCAAATACATTTCATAAATAAAACAAATTCACTCCGCATAATTCCCAAAGTGTCTGTCACCAGAGTTTGAATAATCTATTCCGGATATCGCCGACGCAGTGACCTCAGATTAAATGACTCAAAGTTCCCGAGTTCCTACCTCCATTCTCTCATCATAGAAAGCATTAATCTGGATCTTTCACATTGAGAGAACTGTTCAACGTCCACAGAATTCCGGATCACACGTCCGGACACCATTAGTCCTTCAAATAGCTCCCTGACCCTATTGGTTCATCTTACTGAGCAGTGCTAATTTGGTTTATTACGGTCACATGTACCGAGATGCAGTGAAAAAACTTGTCTTGTTATCCCAATTTAAATTCCCACTCCTGCCTGCTGCAAAATCACACAGCGCCACGGTTTAATTCTGGTAAATCGCGTTTATTAGCAGTATAATACCAAGGGAGAATTCTCCTCCAACACACATTTAGAGACTTCATCGGAGGTCTCTGCAATACAAAGGGGCATACATTAACTTATACAGTCCTTGTCAGGCACACTTAATCAATGCGGCAACACCAGTTTCGATCAGGCGCCTTAGATACAAAGACAAATCAAGTACCGGACACAGTAATTACCAGCTGGTCTTGAGTCAGAGGCATGCGTGGTATCTTTTTCTTTCGTTATATGTCCGTTAACAATGACTTGACCCTTTACTTCCTCAGTCTTGCACACCGCTCACACAGATCAATTCATTACAACAGTGCTTTGAGGTAGGACAAGGTAAAACAACAACTGAATGCAGAACAAAGTGTTACAGTTACAGAAAAAGTGCACTACAGGCAGACAGAGAGGCGGAAGGTCATAACGAAGTAGATTCTGAGGTGGATGTCCATCAATCGCACGTGAAAACCGTTCAATAATTTTATAACAGCGGGATAGAAGCTGCCCTTGAGCCTGGTGGTACATGCATTCAGGCTTTTGTATCTTGTACCCAATCGGGGTGGAGAGAAGATAGAATGTCCGGGGTGGGTGGATATAAATCCTGGATATCCTCACCCAAATCACATGTTCAATTACGTGTTGCTCCAGCCGTCTACATGCAAAGAGGTTAACCGTAGATGTTTGTTCAGTGAGTGTAATTAACGTCAGACTGCACGGAGCCCGATTTTATCACCGGGGATTTCTCCACTGCTTTTAAAAACTCTTCCTTTCGATGAAGTCTCACGGTGTCAGTGGGAGCAGCCCCTCCGTCACTGACAGTGAGAACCAACTACACAGCGGAAGAAGATAATTCGGGAGATGCGAACAATAATGTGGGATGTTTCATGAACGGTTGGAATCTGTAAACAGCAGAGTGTGAAATTCTGGTCACCGATTGGAATCTGGGAACAGTGGAGTGAGGAATGGGTCGGGACCGGGTAACAAGAGAGTGGGATGTTACAGCGATGGGGCGTGGTGTCTTCTTATTTGCGGAATATATTTTTCTGGATTATGATTGGATAGATGTAGATTCTCTGATCTTCTATTTACTCTTTACTATTCGGCCCGTCTACTGTCCCATCCTCGTTCTATTTTCTGTTCCAGGTAAGTCCCTGTCCAACTACTCGACCAACAAACAGGTGAGAATTAGTGGTCATCGGGTCCGGTAAAGAGGTCTGTTGGGTGGACTGTTCATTACGTGTGCTGGTTAAAAAAGCGTAACGTCCTCACCAATTGACTCCGGTTGAGGGAGATGCCATACAGAGACCTGGTCCGTGTGCGGGGATCAAAGGCTTGAATGGCGTTTATCTCTGTGTTATTTATCCTTCGTATCTCGATGCTATCTTTTCATATTGCTGACATGTCCCTAACGACACTTATACGTTCGATAAACCATTGCTGTCTGTACTGCCGTTCCTGTAATTCACGCTCTCCTCACTGCTGCCGTGTCTGGTGATCCCATCTGTCGGAACTCTCTGCGGCAATCAGTAAACTGATATTGTTGCATTAATCATGGTCTAATTTCAATCTGAAGCGCCTGGTGGTTCCCCACCGCCCCCACCCACCCACTGGGCACTACGTGCGGCTGAATCAGACTGCTCCGCCGGGAACCTGGAAATTTCACCACAATCTCCCGTGTGGCTGCGTTATGTTCCCATCCATCAGCAGGTGGCGACCCGACACACAGACGCTGGTTCACAAGGTAGTAAATAGAGGGAGAACCATGGGCTGATTCACCCAGAACTGATACAAAGTCGCTGCATAAAGAGCAGGAAGAGTGACCGGGTCTCTCACCCACACTGACCCCGGCACCACAAAATGATCAGCGACGCTCTCACAGAACACTGAGCAATGATCGGGATCAGGACCCTCGGCCGAATCCACATACTGACCAGGTCTACATATCACCTCTCGCCCAACCGAAGCTCAGATACTGAGGAGTTTGATATTTCTGAATTGCAACACGTAATGAATTGTTCACTCGTCAGGCATCTTTCACGAACCACGGAACCAGAGCTTCTCACCTGTCTCTTGGTCGAGGTGATGCCGATACTTTCCAGTTGCTGGTTGATTTCACTAATCTATAATGCCCGTCTCCAGCAGACAACCCTGGTGTCCGGTACAACCACCAACTCTGAATCCAAGAACAGGTTTCTACATTTGGTTTGCCTCACTGTGAATCTGCTGACGTTGTTCCAACCGTGCTGTCATATCTGTGTTTATTTCCCTCCTCACAGTGAACGTGCTGACGATTGTGGTCTTGTCGCGGGGAAAGCGAGGTCTTTCCAAAGGCGCCCCTCGCTACCTGGTGGCCATGGCAACGGCGGATCTACTGGTCGTCGTCCTCGACCTGATACTGAGGCAGATTCAGATTGCTTATGTGATAACGTTTTTTTTTCCTTAGGTACATCCCCTTTTGCAATATCGACGCCGTCCTGCTTTAAGCAGCCACCGACTGTTCTGTCTGGTTCACTGTCGTTTTCACCTTTGATCGGTTTGTGGCTATTTGTTGTCAGAAGCTGAAATCGAAAATATTGCACCGAGAGAACGGCGGCTGTGGTTCTGTGGGCGGTGCCGGTGCTGAGCTGTTTAAAAAACATTTTCTGGTATTTAATGCCCTCAGGATATTACGTGTTGATTAATTTTCCTTGGTTTTGCCGGGAAAGAGACAGTGTTCTGTACTCAGTGGTTTGGAGCGCAGTCGAGTTCCTCCATTTCATCCTCACGCCTGTGATCCCGTTTGTTCTCATTCTCCTGCTCAATGCTTGGACCATCAGATACGTTCTAGTGGCGAGCAGATCCCGCAGGAGACCCCGGGGTCCCAGCTTTGGAGACAGTCCCAGAGACCCGGAGATGGAGAGCCGCAGGAAATCCCTCATTTTACTGTTGGTTGTATTGGGGAATTTCATCCTGTTGTGGGCGCTGTTTACGGTGAATTCTGTGTGGTATCGATTATATTACATGTCTGTGGCTGTGGTTCCACCGATGACTCCAAGGCAACTGGGCCCCATGCTGCAGATCCTGAGCTGCTGCACAAACACGGCTGTTTACGCGGTGACCCAGACTAAGTTCAGGGAGCAGCTGAAGGAGCTGGTGAAATGTCCCCTCACTCTCATTGAGATGCGCTCAGCGCAGAGCGGAGCTGAGAAATCCGTGCCGCTTCTCCGCCTGAACCAACTCCATCTCTCCCACTCCAAACACACTGGGGCGGGGGGTGTGGAGGAAGGGGTGAACAGGTAGAATTCAGCCGGAAATTGTGAACTGGAACGACTATAGTCTCAACTCTGTGACTTTGCTTTAATCTAAATGAGCTTTTTTCCTTGAACAAATTTTGTATGCTTCATGTTTAATTTGTTTCACTTGAGAATGCTGTTTATATAACGCGATGTGCCTGTGATGCCGCTGCAAGTTCGTTTTTCATTGCACCTATGCGTTCCTGTACTGGTGCACCTGAGAATAAACTCGACCTTGACTTTGACTTTGAATTATCTGAACTCGATTCTTCTCGGCAGAATTACTTTACGCTGTTTGAGGTTTCAATTCACAGATCCAGAGACCTGGGTTAGAAAACAAGCACAGGAATAGTCCCTTCGGCCCACGATGTTGTGTCGGACTAATTAAACAGCTTTTAAATGCTCAACTAATCTAATATTTTCTGCCTACACAATGTCGAAAACCCTCCATTCCCCGTACATCCATGTGCCCCAGTCGTATTTCCCCGCACCGCCACACCTTACAGCACAGTCCAGGCACCCAGCACCCTCTGTGTGAAAATACCTGCGCACATATCTCCTTTGAATTTGTCGCCTCTCACGTTAAAGGCATTTACTCTGGTATCAGACATTTCGTCCCTGATAAAAAAGATACAGGCTGTCTACTCTATCTGTGACTCTCGAAATCTTATAAACTGCCATCCGTTCTCCCCTCAACCTCCGATGCATCAAATAAAACAATCAAGTTTGTCCACCTTCTCGCACCAGCACATACCCTCTCATCCAAGAAGCATACTGGTACCTTGGCACCTTATTCAAAGACTCCAAGTCCTACCTGTAACGGGGCGATCAGAACTGAATGCAATGCTCCAGATGCAGCCTGACCAGAGTTTTAAAGAGCAGCGAGATAACTTCCCCTCTCTTGAACTCACTGCCGTGACTTATAGAGACAAGCATGACATACGCCTTATTTGATCACCGAACAACCTCTGCAGCCACTTTCAGAGAGCTATGGATATCCACCACAGGATCCCTCTGTCCATCAACACTGTTGAGGGTCTTGCCATTAACAGTATACACCCAGTTTCTATTTGATCTCCAAAAGTGAAATACCGACAATGTGGCCGGATGAAACTACATCTGCCAATTTTCCGCCCATATCTGCAACTGACCTATATCCCACTGTACCCTTTGTCAATCTTCAACACAATCCACAGCACCACCCATATTTGCATCGTCTGCGAACTTTCTAACTCACCCATCCACATTTTCATCCAGGTTGTTTTGATTTATCACGAACAGCGGAGGTCCCTCTACGGTCCATGGCAAACACCGATAGTCACAGAACTGCAACGAGACTAAGTCCCATCGATCAGTACCCACCGTATTCTATTATGAATCCGAGAGACCACGTCACGGTGGATTACACGCATCTTCACAATCAGAATCAATTTATTATCACCGCCTTATGTGCCGTGAAATGTGTTGTTTTGCCGCAGCAGTACAGTGCAAAGCCATAAAACTGCGAGAATCTATTAAATAAGTATATAGTACAAAATAAGAAACAATCAGATCGTGTTCATAGACCGTTCAGAAATCTGATGGTCTTGGCGACGAAGCCGTTCCTGGATCGTTGACTGAGAGTCGTCATACTCCCTGATGGTAGAAAAGCAATCGCCATTTCTCTGATGGTGAGGCTCCTCTGTGATGGATGCTACATTCTTGAGGCACCGCCTCTTGAAGATGACTCCACAACACTCTACAGCCTCTTTTAATGCAGTGCATTGGAGCCTCCGGACCAGCAAACAGTCAGAATGCTGTCCTCGTTCATTTATAGAAATTTACAAGACAATTTCATGACATACTAAATCTCCTCAAACTCCAATCCTCCAATCCAAGAAGAGAAGTGGATCCGGTGTAAATGGGCTTTATTAAGGCGTTTGGTAATGTTCCTCGTGGAAGGCTAATTCCGAAAGTCAGGAGGCGTGGGATCAAGGGAGACTTGGCTGTGGGGATTCAGAATTCGGTCGCCCTTAGAGACAACACGGTGGTGGTAGATGGAGCACAATCTGCCTGGAGGTCGGTGACCACTGGTGTTCCAAAGGGATCTGTTGTGGGACCCCTTCTCTTTTTGGTTTTCAGTATGACTTGGATGAGGATGTGGGAGGGTGGTATAGTAGGGTTGCTGATGATACAGAGTCTAGTGGTTTGAATAGTGTAGTAGGTTGTTATAGATTACAACAGGATATTGATCGAATGCAGAGCAGGGCTCAGATCTGGCAAGTGGAGTTCAACCCGGATAAGAAGGGACGATAAGGGCCGAAAGACTTGTTTTATGCTGTAGTGTTCTATGGTTCTATGCTTCCATAAGTGTGAAGTGATATACTTCGGGACATTGAATTCGAAGGCAGAATACAAGGTTAATGGCAGGCCTGTTAGCAGTATGAAGGAACATTCGGGCCACGTTCACAGATCCCTCCAGGTTGCCGGACAGGTCGATAGGGTTGTTGAGAAGGTGTATGGTGGTGTGTTGGCCTTCATTAATTTGTGGATTGAGTTCAAGAGGCTCGAGGTAATGTGGCAGCACTATGGAATTATAGTTAGACCACACGGCAGTATTTTGTTCATTTCTGGTCGCCTCATTATAGGAAGGATGTGGAGCTTTATAAAGAGTGCAGAGGAGATTTACCAGGATATTGCCTGGATGGGAGAGCATGTCTTATGAGGATAGGTTGAGTGAGCTAGGGCTTTTCACTTTGGAGATAGGACCTGACAAAAGTGTACAAAAGGCATAGATCGAGTGGACAGTCAGAGACTTTTTCCCAGGACGACAATGGAGATCACGAGGGAACATAATTTTAACCTGATTGGAGGAAGTTATAAGGAGGATGTCAGGGGTAATATTTTTATACAGATAGTGGTTGGTGCGAGGAATGCATTGCCTGTAGAGTTTGTGGGGGCAGATGCGTTTGAGAAATTTAAGAGACTCTTAGATAGACACATGAATGATAAAGAAATGGGCGGCTATGTGTAAGGGAAGGGTTCGATAGATCTTAGTGTGGGATAAAATATCGACACAACATTGTGGGCCGATGGGCCTGTACTGTGCTGTAATATTCTATGTTTGCGTTATATGGAGGGTTCAGGAAGCTAAAATCAAACAGAGTCCTTGAGGATTATAAAGAAACTAGAACAGAACGGAAGAAGGGAATCAGGAGAGCCAGGAGGGGCCATGAAAATTCCTTGGCAACTCGGATTAAAGAGAATCTCAAGGCATTCCATCCACACGTCAAGAGAACGAGGACAACAAAGAAGAGGGTAGGGCCAGTTTTCCAGCAACGATTCTTGGTAAGTGGGAGAATTTCAAAAACGAAATATTGAGACTACAGAATTTGTATGTTGCCGTCAGAATAAAAGGCAAGGCTAACTAGTTCAGGGAACCTGGTTATCGAGGGATATTTGGGCCCTGGTAAAGAAGGTGGTGCTTACCAGGTTTAGGCATTTAGAATGGAATGAGGCACTTGAGGAGTATAAGAAGTATAAGAGAACGTTTAATTGAGAAATCAGGAGTGCAAAAATAAGATACGTTGTTGCTCCAGCAGACAAGGTGAAAGAGAATCCCAAGGGCTCTGTTGCTATATTCAGATCAAAAAGATAGCAAGTGACAAAATCTTTCCTCTTGAAGATCAGCGTGGTCATCTGCGTATGGAACCAAAGGAGATGGGGGGGGGGGTGTATCTTAAATGAATTTTATGCCTCTGTATTTACTCTGGAGACAGACACAGAGACAAGAGAACAAAAAAGGAGTGAGGTCATGGAACGTATCCCGATTACGGAAAGAGTTGCTGGATTTATTGAGGCGAATGAAGGTGGTCAAAGCCCCAGGGCCAGACAAGGTGACCCCTCGGAAGTTGTAGGTGAATAGTGCAGAAATTGCAGGGGCCCTGGCAGAGATACTAAGAACGTCCTCCGTCAAGGGTGAGGTGCCGGAGGACGGGCGGATCGCTTCTGTTATTCCGTTGTTCAAGAAAGGCTCGAAGAATAAGCCGGGAATTTATACGCCGCTGAGCCTGACGTAAATTGTGGATAAGTTATTGGAAAGTTTCTAAGGAACAAGATATATAAGTATTTGGAGAGACAGGGCCTGAATGGGGATAGTCAGAATGGCTTTGTGCGTGGTAGGTCATGTCCAACCAATCTTGTATAGTTCTTCGAGAAGGTCGATGAGGGAAAGGTCGTGGATGTTGCCTGCATTGACTTCAGCAATCCGTTTGAAAATTCCCACATGGGAGGCTGCTGCATAAGGTTAAGTCGCTTGGCATTCAGGATGAAGTAGTCAATTGGATTCAGCGTTGGCTTGGTGGGAGAGGCCTGAGTGTGGTAGGAGATGGTTGTCTGTCTGACTGGAAGCCGGAGGCTAGTGGTGTGCCGCAGGGATCGGTGCTGGGTCCGCTGTTATTTATCATCTATATTAATGATTTCGACGATAATGTGGCAAACTGGATCAGCATGCGGATAACACCAAGATTGGGGGCGTAGTGGACGGCGAGGAAAGCTATAAAAGCTTGAAAAATGATCCGGACCAGCTTGGAAAATGTACTGAAAAATGGCAGATGGAATTCAAGGCAGAAGACTGTGTGGTGTGATGCACTTTGGGGGGACAAACCAGGGCCCAGAGTTACACAGTGAATGGTAGGGGACTGAGTTGCGTGGTAGAGCAAAGGGACCTGGGAATACAGATCCAAAATTCCTTGAAAGTGGCATTATCGGCAGATAGGTTCGTAAAGGGAGATTTTGCTACATTGGCCTTTATTAATCATGGCAGGAGTTGGGATGTTCTGCTGAAGTTCTACAAGACAATGCTGACGATGAATTTAGGAGATACAAAATTGAGGGGTGCAGATGGGATGAATACTCACAGGCTTTCCCCCCTCTACTTGGATGAGCCCATAACTAGAGGTGATACGTTTAGGGTGAAAGGTGAAATATTTAAGCGGAATCTGAGGGGGAAATCCTTTACTCAGAGGGTGGCGCCTGTGTGGAAAACACCGCCAGCAGATGTGGTGGATGAGGGTTCAATTGTAACATTGAAGAGAAATTTGGATAGGGACATGGATGGGAGGGGTTTGGAGGAATATGGTCCGGGTGCAGGTAGATGGGACCAGGCAGAGAACCAGTTCGGTATGGACTAAGTGGTCCGAAGGGCCAGTTTCTGAGCTTTAGTGCTCTGTTACTCTATCCTTGAGTGGTCAGAGAGTCATGAAGGAGGGAACGTGTACTTGGAGGCATAGGAGGCGAGTGAGGTACTTGGTGAGTATTTTGCATCGGTAATTCCCAAGGAGAAGGACGTGTAAATTGGGGAAATCGGTGAGGATCATGCTAATATGCTGGGGGTTTTCGAGATAAAGGAGGAGGGTGTTGGGTCTGTTAAAGAGCATTAAGATGGATAAGTCCCCAGGACCAGATGAGATACACCCCATGATTTTGAAAGAGGCAGGAGTGAGATTGATGGGCCCTTGACCAAGATCTTCTTTTCTTTTTCAATCTATTTATTAATTTTCAAATTACTACAAAATAATATATATAACATTAGTAGTTTTACATCTGGTGCAAAGAGATCAGGATAACAATCATAACAGTTAATATATATAGACACAAGGAGTAAACAAGAGTAATCTGGATCTCCCGCTCTCTTATTAAGTTAACAAATACAAGATGAAAGATTGAAAAAAAGGTTAATTGTATGAAAAAAGAACCTCCAAATCAAAAAATATTGATAATAAACCAAAATGAAACCAAGAAAAAAAACTGGACTGATAGTTCTTCAATTAAAAATGAAACATTATTATGCCGTCAACTCCGCTCCTCTGTATTCAAATGTTATTGAGAGAGGTCTCAAAAAGGTCAGCTTTTATCATATGGAAATATTGAATAAATGGACTCCAAACTTCCTCAAATTTAGGCGAAGGATCAACAGTTTAACTCCTTTTTTTTTCTAATTTTAAACATATTTTTCTAAGATTTGGTTGTAAATCAATGTTCGATACAGATGAAGTTATGTTAAAAATGTCTTTCCAATATTTTTCCAAAAGGGGACAGGACCAAAACATAAGCGTCAGGGAATCCACCTTCGAATTACATCTGTCTCATATAAGATTTATATGATGTAAAACGGGCTAACTTAATTTTAGTTCAAATTTCATTTCCTTGATCAAATTGATTTTCCATACACCTATGACTTCAAAACTTGCTAACAATCAGAGATCCCCCTTGTTCAGGCTTTTTCGCGGCATTAGAGAAGGTTGCCCTCTGAGTCCTTTATTATTTAATACTGCTTTTAGCGCAGTTAGCAATTGGCAGGTATGACATCGTGGGCATCACGTAGTCGTGGTTGAAAGAAGATCACAGCTGGGAGCTAAACATCCAAGGATAACTGCCTAAAACTTTATCAAAGAGTGTCAATCACACAGTTAAGATGTATTAACTAGCTGAAGAATTTTCTTCCATGTCTCTGCAGGTAAAAGTATCTGGAGTTGTCTTTCCCATTCATTCTTAATTTTATCAAATTCCTCTGAACGTATTTTCATAATCCGATCATAGATTATTGCGATGAGGTCCTTCTGATAAGGATTAAAATCTTTTTTTCCCGTAATTTCAATTTTATATGGTGTCGCTAAAGAAGGTAAAGTAACATTAAAAAAAATTCTAATCTGTAAATATTGAAGAAAATGTGATCTAGGCCGATTGTATTTATTAGACAACTGTTCAAAAGATTAAAAAAACAGTTATCAATAAATAAATATCGAAAACGTGTTATTCCTTTCGTTTCCATAAGGAAAAGACTGAGTCAACACTAGATGGTTGAAAGAAAAAACTTAGATTGAATAGGTCTTGATAAATTAAATTTATTCAATCCAAAAATTTACGAAATTGAAACCATATCCCTATTGTATGTTTAACTATTGGATTAGTCATTAGTTTACTCAATTTATTAAGTACAAAAGTAAGTGAAGGTCCTAAAATAGAAACTAATGCAAGTCCTTGCACTGATTCACACTCAAGGTGTACCCAACAGGGACAATGAATTGCATCTAAGTCTTGTGCCCAGAAAGTTAAGTATCTAATATTAATTGCCCAATAGTAAAATCTAAAATTAGGCAAAGCCATATCATCATCGTTTTTTAATTTTTGTAAATATTTCTTACTTAACCTTGGGTTTTCATTGTGCAGATATATATGAAATAATTTTGGAATCAATAGCGTTGAAAAAGGATTTTTAAATATAAGTTGGAATCGCCTAAAATAGATACAAAAATTTTGGTAAAATATTCATCTTAACTGCATAAATTCGGCCAATCAATTACAAACAGAATGGGCGCCATTTAGTCAACAATTGTTTAACGTAATTAGTTAAGGTTACAAGTTAACTTTAAATAAATTCTTGTGTAATTTTAACACCCAGGTATGAAAAGTAATCAGTCACTAATCTAAATAGTAATTGCCTATATATTGGGACTTGCATGTTTAATGAGAAAAGTTCACTCTTATTAAGATTTAAGCTCTCACCAGAGAAAATACTAAACTGAGCAAGTCGTGATGATACTGCAGGGATAAATTTCTCCGGGTTAGACATATAAAGTTACAGGTTATCTGCATAACGAGATAGCTTATGAGTCCCCTATCCACGATTGATACTGAGTATGTTAAAGTCGGGGAGGGAGGGCATGACGGAGACGAGAAGGGTTGTAAGGGAGGGAGGGCGTCACGGAGAAAGGGAGGGTTCAGGAGATGGAGGGGATAACGAAGACAAATGGGATGTATGCGAGGGAGGGGGAGGTGGAGACGATGAGGGGTGTAGGGGAAGGAAAGGGTGAAGAAAAAGGGGGGTGCAGGGGAGGGTGGGAGTGACGGAGCTGGAGACTTATGTAGGGGAGAGAGGGCGTTAAAGAGACTGGGAGGGATGTTGGGGAGGCAGGGAGTGACGGAGACGGGGAGGATTGGATGAGAGGAAGGGGGTCACGGGTGGCGTCTAGGGGAGGGAGTGGTCACGGGGAGAGATGTAGGGGATACTGGGGGTCTCCGGAAATGCTGTAGGGAAGGGACAGAAGGTGTCGCGGAGAAGAGGACCGGGTGTAGGGGCCGGAGGGTGTCAGGGGGAGGAGTGTGGGGGATGGAAAGGGGGTCACAGGGAGGGGCGTGGGGACTGGGGTCACAGGGAAGTGCATAGGGGAGGGGAGGTGGGATGGGCCCCGTGTTTTGGGAAGGGGGTGGCGGGGCTGAAGTGGTCAAGGGGAGGGGTGTAGGGGCCTGGGGGTACCGGGACGGGGACGGAGAGGGTTGTAGGGGCCGGAATAATTGAATGTAGGGGGTGTAGAGACAGGAGACTGGGAGGTGGGGAGGGGAGTAGGGTCCAGATGGGGGAAGTGGCGGACAGGGACCTGGTGTAGTGGAGGATGCTTCACGGGGATGGGTGAAGGGGCCGGAGCGCGGGACGTGGAGGGGTTTAGGGGCTAGAGTGGTGACAGCAGGGGGTGTAGTGGCCGGAGGTTTGACAGCGAGGATTGTAGGGGACGGACGGTGTGACTGCGAAGGGATGAAGCGGCTGGAGGAGGAAACGGGGATGTGTGTAGGGGCCGGAGGATCAAACGGGGCCTGGTATAGGGGCCGGAGAGGTGACGGAGCGTTTAGGGGTCGGAGGGGGATGGGGAAGGGTGTGTGGGCTAGGGGTTGACAGGGAGCGTTTGTAAGGTCTGGACGGGTGAAGTGGAAGAAGAGGGAGGGGTGACGAGAAGGGGTGACGGGGAGGGCTGTTGGGGAGGGAGGGGGTGACAGGGAAGGGTGCAGTGGAAGGAGAGTGATGGGGACGGGAAGGGGTGTTGGGGAGGTGGGAGGGGAGGGAGAGGGTGGGGGATGGGGAGTGGGTGTAGGGGCCGGAGGGTGGACAGGGACCGGGTGCGCATACATTGCGCTGACTTCCTGCGTCTCCCACACAGAATGGTGAACGAGTGTCTGAGTCAGGAGATGCCCTCCATCCATGCGCTGGGACTGAAGACCTTCACCTTCGAGCAGTGGGAGGCTCCCTGGGGTCCTGAGGCTAAGAGCTGAAAACAACCCCTCCCTACCCCGTCCCCCTCCCCCTCACCCCTCCTCCTCCAGATCGCCAATAAACCTCTCGTTCCTCACACCGCTGTTTCCCAACTGTTGTCTACAGACCGCGGCAGCTGAGACTCCGAGTAAACGCCGGCGTTGTCACCCCGCTGAGCGGTGGGGGAACAGGAGCGGTGGGGGAGGGACGGGACGGTGGTAGGACGGGAGCGGCCGAGGCAGGCACGAGGAGGGGGTGGAGAGGACAGATCCGGGGAGGAGGGGGAGGAAGGGAGAGGGACGGGAGGGGCCGGAGAAGGAACGGGAAAAGGATGGGCGGGGTAGGCGGTTGGGGGAGGTGGGGTGAGGGATGTGACGGGGGTAGGACGGGATGGGCCGGGGTAAGAAAGGGGACAGTAGGGGACGGAGGAAAATGGGGGACTAGATGTGACGGGGATGAGGGGACGGGAAGAGAGAGGAGGGAGAAAGAGGAGGACAGGGAGGGGACGGAGGATTGTGAGGAGAGTGAAGGGGAGGAGGGGACGGATGAGGGGAGAGGAAGAGGACGGGGTGGATCTGGGAGGACAGGTGGAAGGGAGTAGGGCAGGGGGAACGTGGGAGGAGGGGACGGATGAGGACAGGGGAGGAGGGGGAGGACAGGGGACTGGGAGGGGAGAGGATGGGGACGGTGTGGAGGGGGAGGACAGGTGGAGGAGGGGACCGGGTATGGGAGAGGAGGGGAGTGGAGGGGCAGTGTGGAGAGAACGGAGGACGACAGGGAAGGAGCAGTGTAGGAAGGGGAGGAGAGGGGAAGAGTGGGCGAGGAGGAGACGGGGCTGGAGGGGGAGGACAGGTGTGATAGGGGTCGGGGGAGGGTAGGTGTGTGGGGACCGGGAGACGTGCTGCCGAGCCCGGACGCGCGCAGAGTGTCAGTGATGAGTCGGGCAGCGGACATTGAGGCCATTCACATTTAATGCAGCGGCGGGTCTAATACGGGTAACGCGCGGCTTGCACGTCCGCGGGAGCCCCTCCCGGCTCAGGGGTGGGGGGGGGGTCATCCTGCAAAGAGGCTCCTAGCTAGTTCTCCCCCTCCCCTCCCTGCCCCCAAGTCCCTCTCTCCCCTCCTGTCTCTCCCTCTCTCTCCCCAACAGCTGTCCCCCTCCCCCCTCTCTCCCTAATATCTCCGCCTCCAAGACTAGAACACAATTCTAACCCAGGAATTCCTCAGCCGAGAACACACTTCCGACGCTGTTTTCCATTTCCTCTGCATCCTCCCCAATGTAATCACCCCCAATTCTCTCTGCACCCTCTCTATTGAAATCAGTCCTCCAGTCCTGTGTGCACCCTCCCCTAGTGACACCACACCCCCAACACTTTCTGCATCACCACCAGTGCGATCATATCTTATATTCTTTGCAGACAACGGGTCCTGTGCAGAATTCTCCCTTTACAGTAAATTACATGTTGTTCTTACCAAAGTGGAAACTTACTGGCTACCTTATTGGCCATTGAGCTGTCAGTCAAATGACCAATGCAGGAGAACGCGCACCTATTGGTCGTAGGCCCTCACCGTCTCTTGCCGTTCCCACCCACTGCTTTGGTGCTCTCGGTGATGGGTTATGCACATCATTGAGACCAGACAGACTGGGTGACCGCTTCATCAAGCACCTTCGCTCCGTCAGCCGCAACAGCCAGGGCCTCCCGATGGCCACCCACTTCAATTCCACATTCCACTCACATAATGAGATGTCTATCCATGGCCTCTTCTGCTGCCACGTTGAGGCCACTCGCAGGATGGAGGAACGACTCCTTATACTCCGCCTTGAGGGTCTTCAACCTGACGGCCTCAACGTCGATTCCCATAACTTCCCGTAACTCCACTCCTCCTTTTTCTCCACCATAATCGGGACAGGATACTGCTTCTCCTCACATACCACCCCAGGAGTTTCTGCATCTTAAACATTTTTCTCCGTAAGTTCTGCCACCTCCCACGGGATCCCACCACTGCAAACCTCTTCCCCTTTCCTCCTCTTCCTGCTTTCTGCAGGGATCTCTCTTTAGTCGTCTCACTGGCCACTCAACCCTTCCGGCAGATGACCTTCCCAGCACTTATCCCTGCATCCGCACTAAAGGTGACACCAGCGCCTGCATCTTCTCCCTCACCGCCATTCAGTGCCATAGACTGTCCTTGCAGGTGAGGCGCCGCTTCACCTGTGAATCCAACCATCTCATTCATTGCATGTGGTGTCCCGGTGCGGCCTCCTGTGCATCGGTGAGACCCGACGGAGAGTGGGTCACCGCCTCATCGAACACCTTCGTACCGTTCGCCCCGAAAGCAAGGATGTCCAGTTGGCCACCCATTTCCATTCCACATCCCACTCCCATACCGCCATGTCTATCCATGACCTCTTCGGTTGTCAGCTGAGGCCAGACATAGGTTGGAGAAACAACACATATTTCGGCTTGGGTGTCTCCAACCTGATGGCCTTAACATCGATTTCTCTAAATTCCGGTAACCCCTCCCTTCCCTTCTCCCTTTCATCCTTTGTCTTCCATCATTTCTGTGCCCCCTTCCTCTTCTCTTTTTCCACTCTCTTCGCCCTCATGATATGCCCATCCCTTCCCCTGCCCTCCTGACCTGCCTGAACTTTCCCCACCTACTTCCCTTTATTTCATGGTCCACTGTCCTCTGCTATCGCATCTCTTATTATTCAGCCCTTTGCCTCTTGTACCTATTGGCTCTCAGCTTCTTATTTCCCCGCCACCTCCACTCCCACCCTGTTATCTTTCTCCTCTCACCTGGACTCACCTATTACTTGCCTGCATGTACTCCTTCTCTTCTTTTCCAGTCCTGATGAAGGGGGTCGACCCGAAGCGTCGACGTTTATATCTCCATGGATGCTGCTTGACCTTCTGAGTTCCTCCAGCATCTGCAGAATCTATTGTGTGTCCAGGCTGACCTATTTCTTCTGGAGCAAAGGTCTGCCACAATCTGTAAGGGATGGAGAGTCCTGTCAGGAGGTCAAAACTACCAGCGGTAGTTGTACGGCTAGTCCCTGTTGTCTAATCTGTGAGCGCTGCGGGAAAGGTTCGAACAGACGTGGAGAATACCCACTGAACTTGACCATTCGGCCGTCGCAGCGCTGGCTGCGATTAACCGTCCACCGTTACACTCTGTCGGAGTTGTGTTTGTTGCCGCTGATATGCGGATTGAAAATATTTTGTTTTCAGCAAGAAAGAACAGCGACGCGGGGTGAATCCGCATTTCGATACACCGGAAGGCGCGCCGTTTGGACCTGTGTTTTATGCAACCTTAGTTCGGAAGGTGAGTTTGCAGAGATGTCCTTGGCATATGTGTCGAGAGTGAACGAGTTTTCCACGGCACAGATGAAAATGGCGGTCGCTGCGCCGTGGAACACGGACCGCCATTCCAAGTGAACCAGACGTGGGTGTTGCTTCAACTTCTGTGTGCAGTATGATCAGCAGAGAAAGTTACTGCCTCCTCCGTGTTCCCACCGTCCCTGTCGACCTTATACAGTCCAGTCAAGTGCATTCGTTGTTCCCCTCGATCCCTCCATGTGAGTGATTGTAAAAGATTAATTCTCGTTCATTACTGGAATTTATTTTTGTCTGCAGAATGCAGTAAGGACAAGTGGTGTCACGAGGAACGACACCCAGCACGAACTGTTTAGACCATTCCTCAGTCGGACAGAGGAGCATCGAATATTGCATGGATTTGAAAATGTTCGCCAGACGGTTAATTTACTTGACGCTCATGAAGCTATTAGGTTATTGCTCATTTGAGTGATGCAGCGGCAACGTCACACACTGGGTGAATGCGCCTCTCCATCAGTTCGCCTGCACAGTTTTGAATCGATAACTATTGACAATCGTTCATACTTAATGTAAGCTGCGTGAAATGAGGCAAAGGAGTTTTCTTTGAGAAACAGCCGGCTGACCTTGCGGAATTGGGTTCACATACGAGACTGCTGCAAACGTGGGCCACTGTTCAACTGACTGAACATTGAAAATATTCACAAACAATGAATGCTGCAAATGAAAGCTGGGCTGGAATTGTCACTTGCACCCGAATATGACTGGATTGTGTTCATCCTTCAGTTATCAATTCTTCCTTGTGGAATTCCCCAACAAGCCTTTGGGTGTCGACAGATGACTTATAATCACATTCGTGGACAAGGTGTTCGCAGATGGGGAGAAGTTCAGAACTACGACACAAAACCTGGGGCGGCATAAACTGAGGTCAGAGTTAAAATTCCAGCTCTCGAAATCCCAAAGTGACGACACAGTAAACTGACCGATGTGAGCGAGGGAGCTGAATTTGGGTTTGGGCATCAATTTTCATCAGTGTCAGTTAAATAGTCTGCAACTTTGAGCCACTTGTGTCCTGGCCAAAAAAAAGCGGGAGGTGTGAGGAAATTTTGCTGCAGTTCTCCATTTCGTGATCTCAAACATCAGTGCCAACAACGCCCATTAACATGCTGATCCATCCTTTTCTACAAGCTCACTGGGCAGACAAATCCTCTGCATCTCTCAAGATGATTCCAGTCTTTCTACTTATAAGTCAATTACCTTGCGTCAGTGATAAGAAGTACGAAGGAAGTCGGTGCTGATATAAAACAGGGCTCGTCCGGGATTTGAACCCGGGACCTCTCGCACATCAGCCCAGACATGTCCCTAAGCGAGAATCATACCCCTAGACTAACGAGCCGCTGGTGACTTTTGTTGACAATCGATGGGTCAGCAAACATGAATGCATATAATGGAACAGGTTAATTCGTAGTTACAGAGGACACGAACACGGATAAAGCGTCCCGGCAATGCAGCCGGTGGGGCAATCGGAAACGATCTACTAACGTGATTAATGGCACAATTTCACAGGCGGGGCATAAAAGCAGAAAACATTGAAAACATTCAGAGATGTTCATCCTGCAGATTCAGTTGGCATTTATTGGGACAGTGCAGCAGGGCAAAGATTTGGCACGGACATGACAGAAGGATCCCCCACACACTGCGGCGGGAGTCAGTTGTTGATCATTAATAAGGCAGTGATCTGATGAATGTAGTTCTCAAATTTTCGGTTCAACCAGATGTGAGTCACCTCTCGCCGTCCAGTAACCTGCCACCTGTCCACCACCCCCAGTCGTTGGTGGGTGTCTCCGAGTTACTGCTGTGGACTTTACACGTTGTACGGGAGGCAGCCGCAGAGCTTCTCGTTGATTCTTGTCGGGTGTTCATTGAGGCCTGCTGACATCTGGAAATTTAGTCTGCGATGCTGACACTGTGAAGAATAATTTGCGCAGGATGAGAGATGAGGAAACTTCGTTCTCCCATCACTTTTTGAAACCCGAATTGCCTACGCATAGATAAGCTGTCAAGTAGCGTCCATGACGTTGCAATGTCTCTCGTTTGTATTATGTGAGAGCACATATGAAAGAAATCTTACATGCTTGGCTCTAAACAGACTGCAATTCATGTTGATCCACAATGGAATGCAACTTAACATTGATTGGGCTTGGGTGTTTGGAGAACGGACTTCTGATGCCTTCTTAACGAGGAAGTGAGTTCACAGCACACATTGTGTGAGGACAAGTGCCACCTGTCATCAGCCCTCACCAGGCTTGCTGAGTGTTTGTGGTGGATTCCTCCATTAGCGTAAATCAGCGTTCTTTATTTCTTCCAGCAAATCTTGCACATTTATGAAAACATCACAATTAGATCGCAATTTATCCGGTCAATTTCACTCACTTGTCCAAGTATCTTCCGTGTTCCATCGGTACCGTTTCCTCTTTCCACTTCCATTCAACGGTCCTCACTTGCACGACAGTGGGAAAAGTATCGTGGGTGTGGCAGAAAACATGTTTGAACTTGTCGCTACATGGAATGAACCAATCACCCACCCGTGACAAAGTAACACCCGAACCCACCCGTGCAAACAAACACGGAATAGCTTCGCGTCTACGAAACCATTAGCCAACTGTTCGCCCATGCACGCCAAACCTCTTACAGCCTGCTTCAACGGTTCTCGCGTTTTCCCTCACGTTACGGTTCTTTCCCCGGTCAGTTTCTCTGTAATACTTTGCAAAATTCTAAGACACTCCCGACCTCCAGATTAATTTCTTGTCAGGACATTTTTTCAGCGTTGATTTTCGGCATTATTATTTTCCTATCTGTGTCTATATTTCAGAGTTTTGAACCTTCCACACGTTTCCTGTTGCACCTTCCTGCCCTGAGGGAACGCCTTTCGGCATTCAGACATTGGATCCTTAAATAATAGCTATTCTCCATCCACCCCTGGATCACGCAATGTATTTCGGCAATCCATCTCAGACTACCTGCCAACTCTAAGTTGAGAGTTTCCTCTTCGTTGTCTTGAAAGTCCTGCAGTGATCCTGAACTCCACTGATGTTCGGACTGACTCTTACATTCAACCACAATTTGATCACTCTTCATGAGAGTTAATTATAACTTCTTCATGCACGGTATTATCTCCGAAAAACACTTTTCCCAATCAGCTCCTCGCTTTCCGATCGAGAAATCCACCTCGTTAACAATGCAGGAAATCGTCCTCCACAATGTCGGTACTGACTTGATTTGCCTACATCGGATTCAACATGAAGGTCTGAAACAACAAGTTACAGAACGTCGGTGAGATTGACAATGGACATTGGTTACAGTTTGTACTCATCAATGTAACGACATGTTGTCCAAAATAACAAGTGACAATTCGGACCCACATCGCCGCAAAGAATGGAGCAAAAATCCAGCGCCTTTGACTGCTCGGACACAATGCCACCTACCCATCCTTCCTGAGATAACACCTCAAAGTTAATTCATTCCATTCGCGGTCCTACACTGAAACCTCATGGAAGTCCCCTCCGAGGCGGAATTTACACCGTAATGTCAAGTATTTCCTCAGTCTGTCGACGTTTACGTTTCTAAGAATTCCGTGCTTTCACCACGTGATGAATGAACTGGAGTCCAACTGTGCCGTAAAATTAACAGATTGTTTAGAAATTCAATGGACGAAGGGATAGATCGAGAGATGGTTAGAGAAATGGAGAGAGAGAGGGGGAAGAGCATAGTGATGTAGTGATGCAGAGTGTCAGAGAGACAGAGGAATGCAAAGTAAGTGAAGAAATAGGGAGGGAATGTCTTTGTGGGAGAGGTGAACCGAGATAGAGCACTTGAGAGATTTAAACAGACCAGGCCATTCAGCATTTTCTGATTACTCTGCCTTTCACCAAGATCTTGTTGATTTTCTTGTTCAAAACGAATGCCCTGAATTTTCACCTGGCCATTTATTCCTTCAAGTTACAGATATGGAGGGAATATCATAATATTAATATCATATACAGACTGTGCAATTTCCAACAAATGAACTGGAAGGGATTCACTCTGCACTGACTGAAGGTATTTAATCTCCTTTCGGTTCTGAATGGTAACCCTGTGAAAAATGAAAAAAAAAATTGAGGGAGCGAGAGACAACCAGACAAGGAGTCAAAGACTTGAAAGCTGAAAACGCGGCATTTGTAGGCACATCTGGTGTGCAAACAAATTGTCTGTTTGCACACCAGATGTGCCGAAGCGGAAGATCTGCGAGTTCCCAGGTGGGGAGTTGAGCAGGAACAGATTTTTCGAACCAACTCCTGCGAAATATTTTAAATTCACCACGCGACCTCGTGGTGCAACGGCAGCGCGCCTGACTCCAGGTCAGGAGGTTGCGTCTTCGAATCACATCGGAGTCATGAGCGTCTTCTTGTTGTATCACAACGTCTGTGGCGAGGCTATTTCCCAATTCAGAACAATTGCCCTTTGATGTGAACATCTCAATAGCACAGCCTCGATTGGGAACTGTCAGGAACATGTTTCTTTTTTGTCATCAGGACTTCCACTGCGTACGGTTTCATTCCTTAATAAGTACAGGTCCTTGGATAAGAAGGGAATGGAGGGATGCGACACTAACATGGCAAAGAGTAGCTAAGTAGATCAGTAGCGCAGTCAGTATGGACAATCGGCCGAAAGACCATGTCTGTGCTTTACATCTCCGTGACTCTGATTCTGATCTTGTGTTCTATCCTCCGCTGCCCTTCACTCTGATTATTTATTACCTCCTCGTCCCCTGCACCATTCGTTTTGAACACAAGTTTCGCTGCAAAATGCAGCGGTGCGGAATCTGCACTGAATTCTGAGATTATTCTAGGCGGCTGCTCAGCAGGCTGCGGAACTAAATTCAACGTTGTGATAACTGCTGTTGTTCAGGAACAAAGGAAGTTACTAGATTAGTTATTCACAGTTCTGCGTTAGAGTTTGCTTCCCCCCGTAGCTCCCACGCAGCCAGTTCTCTGTCGAACGATGTGTCTCCAGCTCTCTCCGTCTGACTGCCTTTCTGTCTAATTCTCACGATCTCGGGAATCGGGGGAAGACTCCTCCTCATTATACAACAGCCCAACTAACCATCATTCAAGACTGTATTCACGCAAATAACTACGTTGTTGAGATTCTGTCACCATCCTGTGTCCACACCCTGTCGCTGTCCCTCGAGATGTCAATACACACGCTCCCTCCACACGTAGCCTGTCACCGTGATGCTGTTTCATTCAGCTGAATTTCCAGTGGCTGCGATAACCTGTGGTCACTGACACGTTGGGAGATTTGCTACAGGACAAAAGTGAGGTTGTTTCAGTGAAGAATGTCCAAGCCCGCCAGCGAACAGACGCAGGGCACAGTAGGTGACAGTCAGCAATTCCGACTTGGCTTTGAACATTATTACTGCACGCTTCCGCAGTACAACCGTTATCATCTTCGGTTTACGTGAGAAAAGTCCCCACTTCCATCTCAGGGAGACATTGAATTTTGGAACATGTCCCTGATGGCTCCCCAGGGCTAGTTTGTCATCAGGAAGGGGCGTCTTTCGGCTGTTCGCGCAGTTGTCCACAGCAACTGCCTTGAACTGCTATTACAATAGTCCGGGATTGTCTTGCAGTCTGAAAATATCCAAACCCCATGTGTAGGCTCATCCAGAGACAACAATTGATAACAGGGACACAGTACCACTCCTATTTCACAGTGAACACCGTCTCTTCCATCTGTCAGCTCTCTGTCTGTCTGTCAGTCCGTCCATCCACCTGCCTGTCTGTCTGTCTCTGATATATCTGCCAATTTACTAATTAGTTACGGAAATAATTGGAGGGTTCACAGACTCCTGTTTACTTGGCGTTTCGGGAGAAGTGACAAACCACTGAAACTTAGTCTCTGATAAGCTACCATGAGGGGTGACATATTGAGTGAATCCCAGCTGATGCATTGTATCAACCCAGTTTTCCCCTTCCGCCGGCCGACCTTCGATAAACTCAACAGTGAATCGGAGGGCGTCAAGCAGCTGATGGATGGGATTGTATTTCGGAACAATAATTCCACCCAGTCCGATATCGGCTACAACATTCTCGGTTTAAACCAGGGCTCGACATTTCTATTAGTAGGAGACTCTGGTATCGGAGGGCACTGGCTCCAAACACAGGAACGGCCCTTTAAACCGAGATGATGTTGAATTTCTTCAGCCAGACTGTGGTGAAACTCGTTGGAATTTGCCGAATTCGTTATCACAGAGGCCAAATCCTTAAGACAGAGGTTCATAGGCTTTTGACAGACAAGAAGATTGATTTAGGATTCAGTGGAGAAGGCGGGAGGATGTTGTTGAAAAAATAACAGTAATTACCGAATAGCAGAGAATACTCGATGGGTCGAATTCTGCTCGGAAATATTTTGGAATTATGCCACCCGTGTGCGAGTCATGTGGAAATAAAAGGATCCCAGATTTTTACGGTCTTCATCTAATTAATGAATGTACTCTCAAGTGGAGTGTCTCCTGTTCGATGCGATCTTTCTGCGATGCCTTTGAACAGAACACCATCTCTGTAGGACACCTCGTACCGCGTGATCAGGCGAAACACCAGCAAGTCTCTTTACCTATTCAGATGAAAATGTTCGTTGCTCCGACACACAGTCTCGGATCATCGAAGTGACAACGGTCCATTGGCTCAGGAAATGTTTATAGTTTCTGTTTATAGTGCAGTGTGTGGCGGACTGAAGGACTGATTCCCCCTTTCCAGGCGAGAGAGGAGACGAGAAGGAAAATGAGATGGATGTGGAGACTCAGGTTAGCAATTCAGCAGCTGTAATTGATAACATGGCTCTGTGGCTCAATGGATAGCGTGTTGGACTTCTACTGCTGCATTGGAAAGAAATTCAAAGGCTGTGGGTTCGATTCCCACCATAGTCGGTATTTGTTCCACCGAATCAGTCTTGCTGCAAGCAGAAACCGAGCCTTGACAGGAAATGACCGATGACAGTGCCTGGTTTGGGACACACGGCAGCTGCAGCGTGAGCTGCCTCGTGGTTTCGGAACATCAGTTTGGGGGATGTTTCTGCAATCTATTGTTTGTATTTCAAACGTTCCCTGAAATTCAGTGGATTTTGACTCAAGAGGGCAATTTACCGGAAAGCAAGTTCGGAACGTTTATCGAAACAGTCACGAGCAGTCTGATCCACGTATCAAATCTGCAGTCACGGCTGAGGAGATGGTTGAATCAGTCGCTGATGAATTAGGCTGCGACATGTACGAAAATTGTGTGTTCGAGGATCGGTCAGTGCTGAGCTGTTGTCAGTGTCATGTGAACCCAAATCCAGGAGCGCACCACAACAAAGATGTTGCATGTCTTTGCGCTTTCTTCTGTGGCTTCTGCTTTCTCGGTCTCAGATTTGCTGACAACCAGCAGCTTTCCCCTGTTCCAAGCACAAAGTCGTGGTGCATTTCGACACAAAAGATCACTTAAAATGTCCCCGCACAAATTCTTCACAACGACTTTCATCTTGTTACGCGACGTTCACTTCCTGCTGACACGCAGGCTAAACAATGCGCAATTTGTGTTCGAAGAGTCGGTTTTTAAACATCTACTTGTGCGGGAGGTTTGGAAATGGTATAAAACTGATAACGTGTCGGGGTGACGTCACCCTGGAACACCTCACAGACTGTGCCTTCAGTAAGTGTGTCTCCTTCCGTCTTTGTGTGTGTCTGCGGATACGTGCATGTGTGTGCGTGATGTACGTGTGTGGTGTCTGCTTTTTTGCCTTCAGATATGTGCGTGTTTGCGCGAATATCTGTGACGGAGCGTGTGTTGGTGTAAAAGTGAGAAGTTATTGTTCTTTTATATGCGTGCGCTCAAACATATGTGTATGTTTGCGTGATAGAATGTCTTTAAGTGTTTAATATTGACATCTGGATATATATATATATATATATATATATATATATATATATATATATATATATATATATATATATATATATATATCTGTCTCTGTGCGTGTGTCATATTGTACATCCGTGGTACAACCTGCTGTCATCTACTTTCAGAAATGCATTTTAATTTCTTCCAAAGGGCAACATTATTGTTGTTAGACACGTCCCAAGCACTATCCTTTAACACTACGGTTGTCCTGAACCAGACCGAGATATTAGTCACCGGGGACAACATTTCGCAGCGGCTGGAAACAACTGTCCGCAGACAAAAGTTTATTGGTGGCGAGAACGGACAGATTTCTGCATGCCGCCTTTGTCATAATGTGTGTGTCTCGCTCCGTCTCTAGGCTCTTCTCCTTTCTGTATGCTACTGTCTGTAAATTACGAAGTACACACATCCTATTTTCCGCACACCATATGCATGTTTCTCTGGCAGATGTTCAAAGTCATTGTCACTGTCAAGGTTTGGTCATTGTCAACGGCCAGAATATATATGTGTCCGAGCTTTTGTCGAAAACCTTACTTGTAGCTGCATCACAGGCACATTTAAGCAGCATTCACAAGAAAGTGTTATCGACACCCTAACTCATTGCTGTAGGAGTACCTGTTACTCTCTCTGTGACCTTGCTCCTGTCTAATCATGTATCTGACGGTCCCTTGTGTTTGCCTGTATCTGCCTGCCCCTCTCTCTGCTGTGCGTACCTGGGCAGGGTCGTCTCTGGCTGTGCATTAACCTGCGCTGCAATCAAACACCTCCTCTTTTTCATGATAATTTGGCTGAGAACTCCTCCGCCCCTTCCGTCAGTTACATTGCACTACTCTACAGCGAACACAGATGTGAAATATTCATTTAAGCGATCACCTGCATCTGCCTGTGTGGGTGGCGGTTTCACACTCTCAGTATACGTCCGCCTTTGCGACCCGCTCCACTCCATCCGTTGTCTCCCTGTTCAATTGCGTCTTTGCACGCCGCTCCAGGAGACGTGAGGATACCACTGCCGCGTTTTCCTTCAGCAAGCTGCCAACCTCAGGGCTTATGTCCCATCAGCCTGCCGGCCAGCGGGCAGGACTTTGTTTCTGACCTCACCGGACAGACAGTTGACCCGGGAGACGGTCATTCAGCAGCCCGAACTCGCCGATCGAGAGCCGCTGTGTCCGCGCTCGGGCGGTGAAGATGGGAGAAAGGAGCGTGGGGCGGAGGGAGCTTGAATGCTGCTCTCCGCATTCCGAGGCGAGGCTTCCGCCGGCTTCATTGCGCCGCTTCCATCCCTGCGGGGTAGAAGGCGGCTAACAATGGAGAACATACACCGCCGCTTCTTCCGCTCCGAAATCGCTGGTGCGCGGGCGCAATGTACGGCAGGAGTTACGCTCTGAGAATTGCAGTCAAAAATGGTGAAAGAGACAGGGAGAGAGTGAAAGCTCAGCGACAGGAATGATCACAACGAGTTGCTTCTTTCTTTTTTCCAATCATTTTATTAGTTTTCAAATTAATACAGATTAATATAACATTAATGTTTGTACATGTAATACAAAGAGATCAGGAGAACAATCATGGCACAGATAATCAGAAATAATAATAAAATATAAAAAAATCTGTAGATCCAACAATCTCTGTAAATGAACATCATATAAAAGAAAGGAAAGAAAACGATAGATTATATTAATGAAAAAGAGGGAAAAAAACAACAAATCAATAAGAGAAATTATGAACAATATATTTAACCAAAAAAGCTAAACAGAAAAATTTCAAAAATAAAACAAAAAACGAACTGGACTAAAATTTCTCAGTAGAAACAGAGCAATATAATGTCGTCAACTCCTTTCCTCTAAATTGGAAAGTTTTTGAAAGGGGATCTACATCATGTGAAAATATTGAACAAATGGACCCCAAAATCTTCACATTTAAGCGAAGGATCAATAGTACCACTCCTAATTTTTTTCCAAGTCTAAACATGATATAGTTTGAGAGAATAATTGAAAAGTAGCAGTGGGTATTGGATCCTTCCATTTAAGTAAAATGGATCGTTTGGCCATGAATATAAAAGAGGCAATCATACGGTTAGCGGAAACAGATAAATAGCCAGATTCTATCCTTGGGAATTCAAGAATTGCAGTGATAGGGTGAGGTTATAAATCAATCTTCAAGACATTTGGAATAATGTTAAAAATGTCATTCCAATATTTTTCCAGAAGAGGACAGGACCAAAACATATGTGTCAAAGAAGCCACATTCGATTTACATCTGTCACATATAGGATTTATCTGGTGATAAAAACGACCTAGCTTATCTTTTGACATATGAGTGCAGTGAACTACCTTGAACTGTATCAAAGAGTATCTGGCACACATTGAAGGTGTATTAACTAAATGAAACATTTTCTTGCAAGTCGCTGTCGGTAAAGATGTCTGGAGTTCGCTTTCCCATTCATTCTTAATTTTGTCCAGTGATTCTGGACGGATTTTCATACTGAAATCATAGATTATTGCTATCAAGCACTTCTGATAAGGATTAAGACCTAATTGTTTTCTATAATTTTTGTTTTGTAAGGTGTCGGAAAAGAGGGTATAGTAGTAGAGCTGTTTCTTATCGTCAGCTCATGTTATAAAGCGCCTCCAATCCACGAACGACTCTTTAAGTCAAAGTCTTTCAATCTGATTTTCCAGATCTCCAAAAAACTCCTGTTCTCCTGAAGGAATTTCCTAATTAAGGATTGGAAACCTTCAACTACATTTGCACTTCAGCTCTGCAATCTGTTCCATGAGCTCCAAGAACTTTTGTCTCAGATACCCCGGTTGCTTTCAGATGTGTGTGCTGGTGAAAATGGAGATAGCGTGCAGTTCAGTTTTCCAGCATATATCTTTGTATAAAAATATATTTTTTCTGTACTTTATTTGCACTGACACTCGGAACGCTGGTTTACAGGGTGGCGGCTGTTTACCTTTCACACGCCCGGCTTCCAGAACTTCAGTCGCCGGCCTACTGTGTTTAAACTGATTCCCAGGTCACGCTGAAAATATTCCATGTGTGTCGCCGCTCTGATCGGCTCCTTCATGACACTGTCAGAACCAACGACGGATTCGGTGGTGTGACTATAAACATGTTTGTCTGGCGGTCACTGTCCGACACCGGTAGGAACACGTTGAAACTTTTCTCCAGCTTCTGTGTCCTCCTAAAACGGTCCTGCTTCACTGAACTCCCTCCCAGTGTTTTATTGTCAACATCCTGCAGATTCCATTTTCAATGTAAAGTGGTGTCTGAGTTTGACGTGGTTTCTACAGTGTTGCGGTGATCACGTTTGCCTCACACGAGAAAGGCCCCCAGGATCCTGCTCCAGGTTGAGAGGCGAGTGCGTCTTCTTGCCGTTCCCATTCACCTTGGAAACAGCGGCCAAGACATTTTGCACTCAAGTCAGAAACACCCGATTCAGTTAGATTCTGCATACCTGTTGTGAAACCAAATTACCTTCGCCATATTTTCTCTCTCTCTCTCTCTCTCTCTCTCTCTCTCTCTCTCTCTATCTCTATCTCTATCTATCTATCTATCTATCTATCTATCTATCTATCTATCTATCTATCTATCTATCTATCTATCTATCTATCTATCTATCTATCTATCTATCTATCTATCTATCTATCTATCTATCTATCTATCTATCTATCTATCTATCTATCTATCTATCTATCTATCTATCTATCTATGTATCTCTGTCGCTGTCTGATGCATTTGGTA
>NC_067417.1:53873673-53951256 GCF_009764475.1 Pristis pectinata
GCCTTGGTGTTCTCGGTGAGGGGTTATGCACATCATTGAGACCAGGCACAGACTGGGTGACGGCTTCATCAAGCACCTTCGCTCCGTCCGCCGCAACAGCCAGGGCCTCCCCATGGCCACCCACTTCAATTCAACATTCTACATTCCACTCACATAATCAGATGTCTATCCATTGCCTCTGCTGCTGCCACGTTGAGGCCACGCGCTGGATGGAGGAACGAATCCTTATACTCCGCCTTGAGGGTCCCCAACCTGACGGACTCAACGTCGATTCCCAAAACTTCCGGTAACTCCACTCCTCCTTTTTCTCCACCATAATCGGGACAGGGTCCCGCTTGTCCTCACATACCACCCCAGGAGTTTCTGCATCTTAAACATTTTTCTCCGTAAGTTCTGCCACCTCCCACGGGATCCCACCACTGCATACCTCTTCCCCTTTCCTCCTCTTCCTGCTTCCCGCAGGGATCGCTCTTTCGTCCTCTCACTGGCCACTCAACCCTCCCGGCAGATGACCCTCCCGGCACTTAACCCTGCATCCGCACTAAAGGTGACACCAGCCCCTGCATCTTCTTCCTCACCGCCATTCAGTGCCATAGACTGTCCTTCCAGGTGAGGCGCCGCTTCACCTGTGAATCCAACCTTGTCATTCATTGCATATGGTGTCCCGGTGCGGCCTCCTGTGCATCGGTGAGAACCGACGGAGAGTGGGTGACCGCCTCATCGAACACCTTCGTACCGTTCGCCACGAAAGCAAGGATGTCCAGTTGGCCACCCATTTCCATTCCACATCCCACTCCCATACCGCCATGTCTATCCATGACCTCTTCTGTTGTCAGCTGAGGCCAGACATAGGTTGGAGAAACAACACATATTTCGAATTGGGTGTCTCCAACCTGATGGCCTTAACATCGATTTCTCTAAATTCCGATAACCTCTCCCTTCCCTTCTCCCTTTCATCCTTTGTCTTCCATCATTCCTGTGCCCGCTTCCTCTTCTCTTTTTCCACTCTCTTCGCCCTCATGATCTGCCCATCCCTTCCTCTGCCCTCCTGACCTGCCTGAACTTGCCCCACCTACTTCCCTTCATTCCTTGGTCCACTGTGCTCTGCTATCGGATCTCTTATTATTCAGCCCTTTGCCTCTTGTACCTATTGGCTCTCAGCTTCTTATTTTCCGGCCACCTCCACTCCCACCCTGTTATCTTTCTCCTCTCACCTGGACTCACCTATTACTTGCCTGCATGTACTCCTTCTCTTCTTTTCCAGTCCTGATGAAAGGGCTCGACCCGAAGGGTCGACTTTTATTTCTCCATGGATGTAGCCTGACCTTCTGAGTTCCTCCAGCATCTGCAGATCCATTGTGTGTCCAGTTGAACTACTTCTTCTGGAGAAAAGGTGTGCCCCAATCTGTAAGGGCTGGAGAGTCCTGACAGGAAGGTAGAAAACTACCAGCGGTAGTTGGACGGCTAGTCCCTGTTGTCTAATTTGTCAGCGCTGCGGGAAAGGTTCGAACAGACATGGAGAATACCCACTGAACTTGACCATTTCGGCAGTCGCAGCACTGGCTGCGTTTAACCGTCCACCGTTACACTCTGTCGAGTTATGTTGTTGCCACTGATATGCGGATTGAAAATATTTTGTTTTCAGCAAGAAGAGCAGCGACGCAGGGTGAATCCGCATTTCGATACACCGGAAGGTGCGCCGTTTGGACCTGTGTTTATGCAACCTTAGTTCGGAAAGTGAGTGTGCAGAGATGTCCTTGGCATATGTGTCGACAGTGAACGAGTTTCCACGACACAGATGAAAATGGCGGTCGCCGCGCCGTGGAATACGGACCTCCATTCCAAGTGAACCAGGACGTGGGTGTTGATTCAACTTCTGTGTGCAGTATGATCAGCAGAGAAAGTTACTGCCTCCTCGGTGTTTCCTCCATCCCTGTCGACCTTATACAGTCCAGTCAAGTGCATTCGTTGTTCCCCTCGATCCCTCCATGTGAGTGATTGTAAAAGATTCATTCTCGTTCATTACTGGAATTTCTTTATGTCTGCAGAATGGAGTAACGACAAGTGGTGTCACGAGGAACGTCACCCTGCACGAACTGTTTAGACCATTCCTCAGTCGGACAGAGGAGCATCGAATATTGCATGGATTCGAAAATGTTCGCCAGACGGTTAATTTACTTGACGCTCATGAAGCTGTTAGGTTATTGCTCATCTGAGTGATGCAGCGGCAACGTCACACACTGGGTGAATGCGCCTCTCCATCAGTTCGCCTGCACAGTTTTGAAGCGATAACTATTGACAATCGTTCATACTTAATGTAAGCTACGTGAAATGAGGCAAAGGAGTTTTCTTTGAGAAACAGCCGACTGAACTTGCGGAACTTGGTTCACATGCGAGACTGCTGCAAACGTGGGCCAATGTTCAACTTAATGAACATTGAAAATATTCACAAACAATGAACGCTGCAAATGAAAGCTGGGCTGGAATTGTCACTTCCACCCGAATATGACTGGATTGCGTTCATTCTTCAGTTATCAATTCTTCCTTGTGGAATTCACCAACAAGCCTCTGGGTGTCGACAGATGACTTATAATCACATTCGTGGACAAGGTGTTCGCGGATGGGGAGAAGTTCAGAACTACGACACAAAATCTGGGGCGGCATAAACTGAGGTCAGAGTTAAAATTCCAGCTCTCGAAATCCCAAAGTGACGACACAGTAAAGTGACCAATGTGAGCGAGGGAGTTGAATTTGGGTTTGGGCCTCAATTTTCATCAGTGTCAGTTAAATAGTCTGCAAATTTGAGCCACTTGTGTCCTGGCCAAAAAGAAAGCGGGAGGTGTGAGGAAATTTTGCTGCACTTCTCCATTTCGTGATCTAAAACATTAGTGCCAACAACGTCCATTAACAAGCAGAGCCATCATTTTCTACAGGCTCACCGGGCAGACAAATCCTCTGCATCTCTCAAGACGATTCGAGTCTTTCTACTTATAAGTCAATTACCTTGCGTCAGTGATAAGAAGTACGAAGGAAATCGGTGCTGATATAAAACAGGGCTCGTCCGGGATTTGAACCCGGGACCTCTCGCACATCAGCTCACATATGTCCCTAAGCGAGAATCATACCCCTAGACCAACGAGCCGCTATGATTTATGTTGACTATCCGTGGGTCAGGAAACATGAATGCATTTAACGGAACAGGTTAGTTTGCACTTTTGGAGGATATGAGCGCGGATAAAGCGTTCCAGCAATGCATAGCCATCGCAACGGTGGGGCAAGCGGAAACGATACACTAATGTGATGAATTGTCCCAATTTCACAGGCGGGGGAGAAAAGCAGAAAAATTTGAAGACATTCAGAGATGTTCTTTCTGCAGATTCAGTTGGCATTTATTTGGACAGTGCAGCAGGGCAAATATTTGGCACGGACCTGACTGAAGGAGCCCCCACACACTGCCTGCGGGAGTCAGTTGTTAATCATTAATAAGGCAGTGATGGAGTTCTTAAATTTTCCGTTCAACCTGATGTGAGTCACCTCTCGGCGACCAGTAACCTGCCACCTGTCCACCACCCCCAGTCGTTGTTGGATGTCTCCGAATTACTGCTGTGGACTTTACACGTTGTCCGGGAGGCAGCTGCGGAGCTTCTCGTTGATTGTTGTCGGGTGTTCACTCAAGCCTGGTGACATCTGGAAATTTAGTCTACGATGCTGAATCTGTGGAGAATAATTTGCGCAGGATGAGAGATGAGGAAGTTTCGTTCTCCCATCACCTTTTGAAACCCGAATTGCCTACTTATAGATAAGCTGTCAAGTAGCGTCCATGACGTTGCAATGTCTCTCGTTTGTATTATGTGAGAGCAGAGATGAAAGAAATCTTACATGCTTAGCTCTAAAAAGACTGCAATTCATGTTGATCCACATGGGAATGCAACTTAACATTGATTGGGCAGGGGTGGTCTGGGAGAATGGACCTCTGATGCCTTCTTACCGAGGAAGTGAATTCACACCATACATTGTGTGAGGACAAGTTCCTCCTGTCATCAGCCCTCACCAGGCTTGCTGAGTGTTTGTGGTGGATTCCTCCATCAGAGGAAATCTGCGTTCTTTATTTGTTCCGGCAAATCTTTCACATTTATGAAAACATCACAATTAGATCACAATTTATCCGGTCAATTTCACTCACTTGTCCAAGTATCTTCCGTGTTCCATCGGTACTGGTTCCTCTTTCCACTTCCATTCAACGGTCCTCACTTGCACGACAGTGGGAAAAGTATCGTGGGTGTGGCAGAAAACATGTTTGAACTCGTCGCTACACGGGATGAACATATTACCCACCAGTGACAAAGTGGCACCCGAACCCACCCGTGCAAACAAACACGGATTAGCTTCGCATCTACGAAACCATTAGCCAACTGTTCGCCCATGCACGCCAAACCTCTCACAGCCTGCTTCAACGGTTCTCGCGTTTTCCCTCACGTTATGGTTATTTTCCCGGTCAGTTTCTTTGTAATACTTTGCAAAATTCTAAGATACTCCAGACTTCCAGATTAATTTCTTGTCAGGATTTTTTTTTAGCGTTGATTTTCGGCATTATTCTTTTCCTATCTGTGACTATATTTCTGGGTTTTGAACATTCCACACGTTTCCTGTTGCACCTTTCTGCACTGAGGGAACGCCTTTCGGCATTCAGACATTGTATCCAAAAGTAATAGCTATTCTCCATCCACCCGTGGATCACGCACTGTATTTCGGCAATATATCTCAAACTACCTTCCAACTCTACGTTGAGAGTTTCCTCTTCGTTGTCTTGAAAGTCCTGCAGTGATCCTGAACTTATCTGATGTTCGGACTGACTCTTACGTTCAACCACAATTTTATCACTCTTCATGAGAGTTAATTATAACTTCTTCATGCACGATATTATCTCCGAATAACACATTTCCCAATCAGCTCCTCGCTTTCCGATCGAGAAATCCACCTCGTTCACAATGCAGGAAATCGTCCTCCACAATGTTGGTACTGACTTGATTTGCCTACATCGGATGCAACATGAAGGTGTGAAACAACAAGTTACAGAACGTCGGTGAGATTCACAATGGACATTGGTTACAGTCTGTACTGATCAGTGTAACGACCGGTTGTCCAAGATAACAAGTGCAAATTCGGACCCACGTCGCCGCAAAGAATGGAGCCAAAATCCAACGCCTTTGACTGCTCGGACACAATGCCACCTACCCATCCTTCCTAAGATAACACCTCAAAGTTAATACATTCCATTCGCGGTCCTTCACTGAGACCGCATGGAAGTCCCCAACGAGGCGGAATTTACACCGTAATGTCAAGTAATTCCTCAGTCTGTCGACGTTTACGTTTCTAAGAATTCCGTATTTTCGCCACGTGATGAATGAACTGGAGTCCAACTGTGTCGTAAAATTAACAGATTGTTTAGAAATGCAATGGACGGAGGTATAGATCGACAGATGGTTAGAGAAATGGAGAGAGAGAGGGAGAAGAGCATAGTGATGTAGTGATGCAGAGTGTCAGAGAGACAGAGGAATGCAAAGTAAGTGAAGAAATAGGGAGGGAATGTCTTTGTGGCAGAGGTGAACCAAGATAGAGCACTTGAGAGATTTCAACAGACCAGGCCATTCAGCATTTTCTGATTACGCTGCCTTTCACAAAGATCTTGTTGATTTTCTTGTTCAAAACGAATGCCCTGAATTTTCACCTGGCCATTTATTCCTTCAAGTTACAGATATGGAGGGAATATCATAATATTAATATCATAGACAGACTGTGCAATTTCCAGCAAATGAACTGGAAGGGATTCACTCTGCACTGACTGAATATATTTCATCTCCTTTCGGTTCTGAATGGTAACCGTGTGAAAAATGAAAAAAAAAACATAATTGAGGGAGCGAGAGACAACCAGACAAGGAGTCAAAGACTTGAAAGCTGAAAACGCGGCAGTTGCAGGCACAGAGAAGACAATTTGTTTGCACACCAGATGTGCCGAAGCGGAAGATCTGCGAGTTCCCAGGTGGGGAGTTGAGCAGGAACAGATCTTTCCAACCAACTCCGGTGACATATTTTAACTTCACCACGTGACCTCGTGGCGCAACGGCAGCGCGCCTGACTCCAGGTCAGAAGGTTGCGTGTTCGAATCACGTCGGAGCCATGAGCACCTTCTTGTTGTATAATTACGTCTGTGGCGAGGATATTTCCCAATTCAGAACAATTGCCCTTTGATGTGAACATCTCAATAGCACAGCCTCGATTGGGAACTGTCAGGAACATGTTTCTTTTTTGTCATCAGGACTTCCACTGCGTACGGTTGCATTCCTTAAGAAGTACAGGTCCTTGGATAAGAAGGGAGTGGAGGGATGCGACACTAACTTGGCACAGAGTAGCAAAGTAGATCAGTAGCACAGTCGGTATGGACAATTGGGCCGAAAGGCCGTGTCTGTGCTTTACATCTCCGTGAATCTGATTCTGATCTTGTGTTCTATCCCCCGCTGCACTTCATTCTGATTATTTCTCACCTCCTCGTCCCCTGCACCATTCGTTTTGAACATAAGTTTCGCTGCAAAATGCAGCGGTGCGGAATGTGCACTGAATTCTGAGATTATTCTAGGCGGCTGCTCAGCGGGCTTCGGAACTAAATTCAACGTTGTGATATTCAACGTGAGCTGCCTCGTGGTTTCGGAACATCAGTTTTGGGGATGTTTCTGCAATCTATTGTTTGTATTTCAAACGTTCCCTGAAATTAAGTGGATTTTGACTCAAGAGGGCAATTTACCGGAAAGCAAGTTCAGAACGTTTATCGAAACAGTCACGAGCAATCTGATCCACGTATCAAATCTGCAGTCAGGGCTGAGGAGATGGTTGAATCAGTCGCTGATGAATTAGGCTGCGACATGTACAAACAGTGTGTGTTCGAGGATTGGTCAGTGCTGAGCTGTTGTCAGGGTCATGTCAACCTAAATCCAGGAGCGCACCGCAATAAAGATATTACATGTCTTTGCGCTTTATTCTGTGGATTCTGCTTTCTCAGTCGCAGATTTGCTGAGAACCAGCAGCTTGCACCTGTTCCAAGCACAAAGCCGTGGTGCATTTCGACACAAAAGATCACTTAAAATCTCCCCGCACAAATACTTCACAAGGACTTTTATCTTGTTAGGCGACGTTCACTTCCTGCTGACACGCAGGCTAAACAATGCGCACCCTGTGTTCCAAGAGTCTGTTTTTAAATATCTACTTGTGCGGGAGGTTTGGGAATGGTATAAAACTGATAACGTGTCGGGGTGACGTCACCTTGGAACACCTCACATACTGTGCCTTCAGAAAGTGTGTGTCTCCTTCCGTCTTTGTGTGTGTGTATCTGTGTGTGAGAGTGAGTGTGTGTGTGTCTGTGCGTTGTGTGTGTGTGTGTGTGTGTGTATATGTGTGTGTGTGTGTGTGTGTGTGTGTGTGTGTGTGTGTGTGTGTGTGTGTGTGTGTGTGAGTGAGAGAGAGAGAGAGAGAGAGAGAAAGTGAATGTGTGTGCATGGACCATAAATGTCGAAGATAACGTAACTGATTGAACTTGATGGCCAATACGAGTTCAGAATGGAGGAAGGCTGTTGGAGAGGCCAATATAAACTGTCTTGTTTAATGAGTGGAGTGAAATATCACATTGAAACCATTGAATTGGACAGGTGGATGATGTCAAACGGCCATGCTTATCAGAGGAGCATTGCTGAAAGAATAAAATTCAAGACGTTAGCTGGAATGAATCCTGATTCAATCCCGAATTGTCCGACTGCCTCAGCTCATTGATTTATGAAGGTCACCTTCCTTGGACAACACAATAGCCCATCTGCCCACCTCTGACAATAGCAATTAGTACCGCAGCTCGGAGGGGGTATTGACGTTACCCGAGAAACATCAGCGTGTAGGAACAGCAGAGCCTATTCAACCTCCAACTTCCCCAATGAACAAAACCTACCCCCAGCCCACGAATTTCACCATTACCCTTGTAACCTGTCATTACGAATCAGCTTGAAGATGCACTGTTTTATTCTGTGGCTGGGAGCCACAGCTTTCCGATCCCAAAGGAATAAAGGGGCCTACAGCCAGATAGACACGTGCATACTTCTAAATTCCCCATATACTGGGGACCTACTCAATCCCTATTTACTCGCACCCTCCCTACTTCCCAATTAACTCCTGTTCTCTCCGTCACATACATAAACCGGGAGCTCTGAATCTTCACAATTATAGCCTCCGAACATACTCGCCTCAATAACAGGTGTTCTGTACATTATCCCCTGTGTCAGCGCGCTCCCCGATAGAGCTAAAACAGGATAAACGATTATCTACTCCTTCGCACATTACTCGAGAACATATGGAGCAAGTAGCCCGGTGTTTACCACAATTCCTCAATATCCAATTGCTGCAATGCGCGTAAACATACCCTCAAAACAAGCACACGTTCGGTGGCCCCACAGAGGAGTGGAAAAAGATTAAGGACAACAAGATAAATTTCCCGGACTTACGTGGGTATATAAGCGTCTGCGGATACGTGCATGTGTGTGCGCGATGTACGTGTGTGGTGTCTGTTTTTTTTTGTCTTCAGCTATGTGGGTGTTTGCGCGAATATCTGTGACTGAGCATGTGTTGGTGTAAAAGCGAGAGATTATTGTTCTTTTATATGCGTGCGCTCAAACATCTGTGTATGTTTGCGTGATAGGATGTCTTTAAGTTTTTAATATTGACATCTGGATATATATATCTCTGTCTCTGTGCGTGTGTCATATTGTACATCCGTGGTACAACCTGCTGTCATCCACTTTCAAAATGCATTTTAATTTCTTCCAAAGGGCAACATTATTGTTGTTAGACACGTCCCAAGCACCATCCTTTAAGGCTACGGTTGTCCTGGACCAGACCGAGATATTAGTCACCGGGGACAACATTTCGCAGCGGCTGTAAACAACTGTCAGCAGACAAGAATTTATTGGTTGCGAGAACGGACAGATTTCTAAATGCCGCCCTTGTCATAATGTGAGTGTCTCGCTCTGTCCCTAGGCTCTTCTCCCTTCTGTGTGCCACTGTCTGTAAATGACGAAGTACACACATCCTATTTTCCTCACACCATATGCAGGTTTCTCTGGTAGATGTTCAAAGTCATTCTCACTGTCAAGGTTTGGACATTGTCAAAGGCCAGAGTATATATCTGTGTCCGAGCTTTTGTCGAAAACCTTACTTGTAGCTGCATCACAGGCACATTTAAGCAGCATGCACAAGAAAGTGTTATCGACACCCGAACTCATTATTGCAGGAGTACCTATTTCTCTGTCTGTGACATTGCTCCTGTCTAATCATGTATCTGACCGTCCCTTCTGTTTGCCTGTATCTGCCTGCCCCTCTCTCTGCTGTGCGTACCTGGGCAGGGTTGTCTCTGTCTGTGCATAAACCTGCGCTGTAATCAAACACCTCTTCTTTTTCATGATAATTTGGCCTAGAACTCCTCCGTCCCTTCCGTAAATAGTTCCGTTACATTGCTCTTCTCTACATGGAACACAGATGCGAAATATTCATTTAAGCGATCACCTGCATCTGCCTGTGTGGGTACCGGCCTCACACTCTCAGTATACGTCCGCCTTTGCGACCCGCTCCACTCCATCCGTTGTCTTCCTGTTCATTTGCGTCTTTGTACGCCGCTCCAGGAGACGTGAGGATACCACTGCCGCGTTTTCCTTCAGCAAGCTGCCAACCTCAGGGCTTATGTCCCAGCAGCCTGCCGGCCAGCGGGCACAACTTTGTTGCTGACCTCACCGGACAGATAGTTGACCCGGGAGACGGCCGTTCAGCAGCCCGAGCTTGCCGATCGAGAGCCGCAGTGTCCGCGCTCGGGCTGTGAAGATGGGAGAAAGGAGCGTGGGGCGGAGGGAGCTTGACTGCTCCTCTCCGTATTCCGAGGCGAGGCTTCCGCCGGCTTCGTTGCGCCGCTTCCCTCCCTGCGGGGTAGAAGGTGGCTCACAATGGAGAACACACACCGCCACTTCTTCCGCTACGAGACCGCTGATGCGCAGGCGCAATGTACGGCAGGAGTTACACTCTGAGAATTGCAATCAAAAATGATGGATGATACAGGGAGAGAGTGAAAGCTCAGCGACAGGAATGATCACAGCGAGTTGCTTCTTCTTTCTTTTTTCCAATCCTTTTATTAGTTTTCAAATTAATACAGTTGTCCGCTGAAGGCGTGTCCAGCAAAGATGAAAGTGCGCTGAATTCCACTGAGCAGTTTCGCGGCAAACACTGTGATAACAAAATCCGACACAGTCTTTGTGACGCCGACGTGATTCGAACACGCATCCTTCTGATCTGGAGTCAGACGCGCTACTATTGCTCGACGAGTTCTGACGGAAGTCCTTATGTCATGGAATAAACGACGATGATTCGCCGCAATAGAAGTGATGCACCCGCCAGAGAGAACTGATAATTGTGCAGAATTCCCGCTCTGTCACCCGGGCGCTGCCGGTGGAGCGCTGCCAATCTCTGAGTGAGACTGGCCTGGGAGCCTCCTCCTCTTCATTGATCCCGTCCAACCCCATACGGTGGACACAATCTCCTGACAGCCATTCTCATTTTCGTCTTCCTTAGATTCTATGAGTGGAATTTAAATCAACCCCTCGCCTCCGCTCCACCGTCTCAGCGCTTTATTTACCCTGATACTCGAAGGTCTGGTTGACAGGGTGGCGGCTGTTCATATTTATACCGGGTCCGGCTTCGAGAACTTCATCTACCGACCTCTTGTGTATAAGCTGACTCCCATCTCGTGCTGAAAATATACCTTGTGTGTGGCACTTCTCTGTTCGGATCCTTCATGGCACTGTAAGCACCAGAGCCGGAGTCGGTAGTGCGGTGATGAATAAGTTCACCAGAAATTGACTTCTGAAACCCGTGGAAACACGCTGACACCTGCCCCAGATTCTGCTTCTCGCCCAACAGACCGATTTCCTCCATTTACGCCTGTCATTTGCTGGTCAACGTCATGTTGGTTTGTCTGTTTCACGTTAACTGGCATTCCTCTGTTTGAGTAGTGCAGCGGTTATCACGTTCGCCTCACACGCTAAAGGTCCCCAATTCGACTCTGGGCAGGAACATTACCTTTGCTCCTGCTCCAGTTTATTTTCAGAGGAGTACGTTTTCCGTCCTTTCCCACTCACCTTGACATTGTTGTCCGAAGATCTTGTTGTAAAACCATGGAATACTCTTGCAGTTTGCAGACACCCGCTCAAACTTCTGTGCCCACCGGTGGCCGGATGAAGAACAAGACCAATTGAGTACCGAGAATCTGGCATGAAACACAATCGCCTTCATCGTGTTCTCGCTGTGTCTGAATCTCTCGCCACTTCTCCTTCTAGCTATTCTATTCCTCGTCGGTCTGTCTCCCTCTCCGTTTCTTTCTCTCTCTCTACTGAGTAGACACCGTTATTGTTAATTCATCTGCCTTTCTGTTTCTTCTTTGCCTTTCAGATTTAAAAGTCCGTCTCTCTAACACAGATAGGAAATCTCCAGAGACCACATGCAGACTGTCAAATGTGTGGGGCAGTTCAAACCCCTGGCCTTGGTTCATCGGGAGGCACTTGCAATTGCGGCGGAATACCATAAATGTTGACGACGACTGAACTCTCCCAATGGATTCAATCTTTTATTGACAGCGGGAATGGTTCTAAATTCGGATATTTCAACCATCATTCTCCTGCGACAAAACCAAGCAGTTATCTGGCAGAGTGCGTTAAACATTGGGCTGTTCGGATCTGTTGCTGCGGGCCGTGATAAACAGTGAAAAGCGTTTCTGTAGTGTAGTGGTTATCACTTTCGCCTAACACGCGAAGGGTCCCTGGTTCGATACCAGGCAGAAACATTCTGAAATCTTTTTGTTGAAATCAAGAAACAGTAAAGGGACACAACCGGACGTTTATTCAAGTAAATGCAGCTGTTGGTCTAACCACAACCCAAAGCAGCCCTTAACCACGTGCCCGCTGTTTCACTGCACACATCCTGAGACATTAACGTATCCCACCGTATATTGAACATGGGGAAAGCCGTTACCTTCGATCTGCCGCCCCCGTTGTTCCCGGTGTACGCACCTGAACGGAAACTGTTCACATTGGTCGCTGGCCCCTGTATCGGGAACCGTTCCACACCCGATCTGAAGTTACAGTGAATTAGTTTTCATGTGCTCCGTGTCTTTCTTCTTTCGGACTTGCTTTAAGTGAGACTTTATCAGAAAACGGTTCTCTCCGAAGATGTTTTTGTCGTGCTGAGATTGCAACAACTTCCTGTTCGTAACGTTCTCATTTCCGCACAGCTGTTTTTTAATGTAACGGCCTCAGGGCGACCTCGACAGCACAACTTCCTGTTCTCCGCTCACTCCATGACTCGCTTTATTTTTCATACAGATAGAACTTTGAAGTGCAAAATGCTTTTTTGTGCTGCGGCCGTTCCTACACACGCTGGGAATCACGTGGTCTGTAACTCCATCATCATTTGTTCCCGATGAGCCTTTCCACTGATGTCGTGGCCAGAATGAAGAGAAGTGAGAAGAGTGTGGGAGCCGGGCGACAGGCTGATCTCCGAGCAGTGACCTCGGAGACACCACCGTACTATCCGAGAGGTGTGGAGAGTCATCCTGAAGAGAAAGATGGGACACAGACTGACGCTGATGTTTGCATTTTTCCTGCCTTATTTCCACATCACTGTGTACATTTCCCTGCTGAAAGAGAGCGGGATGATCGGCCAGTGTTTACTGCTTGGGCAGCAGAAGTCGTATTTCATGGACATGCAGAAGCCCCTTGTCATCGCGGAGTGTAGTGAGGACTCGGCGGCGTGTGCCAGTGACGTTTGCCGTGGTTTCGGCAGTGTAGCGAGTGTCAGGTCCGTTGCACACGCGGAATATCCCTCCTTCGATCTTGCGTATAAGCAATATTCCAACTTTGCCTCCGGGCTGTGAGGAGAGTGCGATTCCCGTCGTTTCCATAAAGCTTTACAACAGCTGCTCAATATCCTTGCTGAAAACATCAACAATATTATTGCATCTTGAAAGAAGCTGATTCCGCTCATATTCCCAGGCCGGAGGGGGGTGGGGGGGGGGGGGTTCACAAGAAACGGGGCCGAACGACTCGGATCTGGCTTGCATTTTACCCGGATATCCCCGTCTTTCTGTGACTGTAACTGCGTATCTTTCGCCATGTCTCTGTCTAAATCTTTCACACTTGGACTCCTTGTCTGCAGATCTCTGTTCGTTTCTCTCTCCGTGTGATCACCGCTGTTCTCCTGTAAGGTCTCTCATTAAAAATTATCGAACCCTGTCCCTCTCAGTCAGCGACATAGTTAATACTTGACGTCGATATAATGCACGATTTTTGGAGAGGCAAGTGGTTGGCGAGGAAATGGTGTTGAGGCGAAATTTTAGTCACGATCTTGCTGAATAACGGATTAGACACGTGGGACTGAAAGGCGGATTCCTGTTTATTTAATTTTGTTCCCTGAACGTCCCCGTCACTTTCCTCTCACTGACCCTCTCTCCCTCATTACCTCTCTTATTTCTGTTCGATAAGTTTTGTCCCTCGCTCAGTAATTGTTTTCCTTCCCCGTCGCTGTCCCTCTCGTTATCCTGGTCATTCTCTCACTTCGCTTCTCTCTCTGCCTTCTCGTTCCCCTGACTCTCAGACAACACTCTCGCTGCCTTCCATTATTTTCTCACACAGAATTTAGAATGCAGTAGGTCAAGGGCGGACTCTATCTTTCTCTGCAGTATGAAAACCGTACCTTACTTTTGTTTACAGCAGGACGTGTTTTGCTGCCTTTGATTGTCAGCGGACAGACCCCATGGACTCATATCCTTTCAGCACAGGCCAGAGTTTCTGATGGTTCAGCTTCCAGACTCCTCTGGCGAAACGAAGGGGACCTCCTGCAAAGGAAATGGAGTCTGGATGTTTTCTGTCCCTGAGGTCGGCAATGACTGCTGGTGAATATTGGGAATGGCGACGTGTGAAAAAAACAAATAAACCGGAGGAGCTGTGAGAGTGTGGATGGGGTGGGAGTGTCCAGTATCCAAAGCGATGATGGTGCAATGTGAAACTGACCGCGAATAGAGCAAGCTAGTTGATGGTGGGCGTTGACTTCAAGGAACGGAAAGACGAAGGAGGTACTTGAATAATTAACTCAGTTTAAATTAACAGGGTGAGATTGATTTTAAGTGAGGACAAAACAACAGACTGGAAGGAGACGTGGACAGGAGGGAAGAACGGTCACTGAAGTGGAAGGTGGAAGTTTAGAATGAGAAGTGTGACGTAATGCGCTTTAACGGAGGGCAGAACGAGGGACAAAAAACTGCATTGCATAGTTCTCAGACCGACGGTCTCAAGTTCTTCAACATTTATCTGCAACCTAGAATTAGAATCACATCTGGATTGAAGGCTTCATTGACCGGCAGAAATAAGGGTGATGCTGACCCTGATCATGAACTTAGCAAAGATGCATATACATAAATCACAAGAAATTCTATAAATGCTGGAATCTGGAGTAACACACACAAAATGCTCGAAGAACTCAGCAAAGCAGAAAGGTCATCGCCGTCGTAGGTGGATGTTAATCCATCAGATGTATGGAAGGACAATTAGGCCATGCGGCCCATCGATTCTGCTCAGCAATTCAATCATGGCTCATGTTTCCAGTGGCATTCACCCGGCTTCTCCCCGAAACCCTTACCTCCCTTACCAATAAAGTACCCATACATCTCTGCCTAAAATGCAACCATTGACCTGGCCTACACCACATTCTGTGGCAACAAATTCCATGGATGCGCCACCCACTGGCTGAAGAAAATCCGACGCAGCTCAGTTTTAAAGGGACGACCCATAATTGTGAGGCTGTGCCCTCGTATCCTGGACTGGACTAACGATGTAAACGTCCTATCCACAAACACTCTACCGAGGCCCTTCAGTATCTGGTAGGTGTCAATGAGAACCCCCTCATCCTTTTGAACTCCATCGAGTACAGATCCACAGACATCAGTCACTTCTCATATGTTAAGCCTAGCATTGCTGGGATCATTCTCGTGAACCTCCTCTGGAAACTGTCCAGGGCTAGCACATGCTTCCTTGGATACGGGGCCCAGAATTGGTCACAATATTCCAAATGCCATCGGAACACCACCTTCGATAACACCAGCAGTACATCCTTGGTTTTATGTTCTGGTCCCCTCGAAATGAATGAAAACATTGTATTTGCCTTCTTTACTACCGACTCAATCTGCAAATTAACTTTGAGGAAATCCTAAACTGGAACTCCCAAGTCACGCTTATTTCTGAATTTTCACCCGATTTAAAAAATATTTTGCACCTTTATTACGGAAGTGCATTACCTCACAAATCCATGCGCTGTACTCCATCTGCCACTTCTTTGTCTACTATTTTAATCTGTACAAGTCCTTCTGCAGACTTCATGCCTCTGCGACGTACTGGTTTCTGTACTTATCTTTGTATTCGCTGCAGACTTGGATACAATGTCAGTAGTTGCTTCAATCAGATTATTTCTATATAAAGTGAAAAATCTTCGTGGCAACTTTGATCCCTGCCGAACTTCACTAGTCACCAGCAGTCATCCTGAAAAGGGCCCCCTTATCCCCCACTCTCTGAATTCTGCCTGTCAGCCAATCCTCTGTCTGTAGATATAACGAGAAATGCGACGTTATTCACTGAAACAGAAAGCAGAAAGAGGGACAATATAAACTGCATTGCACAATTCTGAGAAGGGCGGTCTCAAGATCTTTAACATTTCCCTGCAACCTGGAATAAGAACCTCATCTGGATTGGAGGTTTCGTTGGCCGAGAAAAGGAAGGTTGAAGCTGACCTAACAGCGAATTTTGCAAAGGAGGATCTGCCAAAAGGAGTAACAGTTTGTCTGGGTAAGTTTGGCAACCGACATTAAAATCCGTGCTTTGTGGTTTATATTTCAAAATATAACGCATAAGTTACAAAGCACAAAGGCACAAAGGAAAAGTGTTTAAACCATGCCTGATAGGAGTAAGCATCGACTTTATTGGATTGATTGCAATGGTCACGAATTTTCAAGCAAAGATCTGATCGGCCTTTGGATTGGGAAAGATTATAATGATTTTAAAGAGGGTCAAAAAACGTTGATGACATATAACATAGATCAGGTGAATAATCGTGTGGGACATAAGAGAATATCGCATCAATTGGCGAGAGTTAAGAACGGTCGAAGTGTCCGAGAGGTTAAAGCGATGGACTATTAAGCCATTGTGCTTTTCACAAAGAGTTCGAATCCCATCCTCGTCGTGATTTCATTCAAGCGTTTTGAGCTCGGAACCAGGGAATATTGTAGATGTTAAATCGTTTGAGGTCTTCCAGAGTCATAGAAATTCCGTTTGAATGTACTGTCGAGTCAGACCAATGCAGTTAGAGACACGAAAGAAGTCGGGGTGTGTGGGAGTGAACAGGGAATGGATGGGGTGAAGTACCATCTGTGACAATGAATCAGTGATGGGGCCGGAGGGCCGAATGGTTTCCATGCTCACTGCTTCTTGCATCGTCGTTGTTCTTTTTTATTCATTTCAAATGACTTGGGACCGTCTCCGACGTTTGTGAATTCAGGGCCGGAGGATGGATGTGTCAATATCGGAGGAATTTGCCAGCTTTACCTGCATCGACTTTGAATGCCCGGATGTTGTTCCTGCAACCACAAGCGTTGCGCGAATATCGAAATGGGTGATGCAGCAAATGAGCCCCGCCGAAGGACCGACAGGCTCCACGTGAATGTGCAGATGACCTGATCATAACATCAGATAATAATTGGGCCACAATCACGTGAATGAAATGTAGTTTGCAAATTGAAGACCTTACTTTTACGCGACAAGGACTCGCCCAACGCGAGCAACACTGGAAGAGAACGATCAGAACACCGGGCGAACTGTTTCGATGCATTGGAAATATTTAATGGTCCAGTCTCTGCCGATATCGGAGCCAGAGAATTTCAGAGATTCAACAAGTTCACATTCATTTTAATTGTCAAACCTTGTCGCTCATCTGGTGATAGTGTAATAGTGGGTGATTTAGAACGACCGTTCTAAATTAGGAATAAGTGAACCAGGGTGATAACGAGCCAATTATAGAGTCTCGGGCGCATGCAATGTGTTATTTCTCGTGATGTTGTGAACATGTGCCTGAGTACATCATCGTCATAACACTGGAGATGCAAATGAGGGGAAGCATGTGGTGCTTCAGATGACCCGCAGAGAAGGGAAGGTGATATCTGCCTCAAGTAGTCCGGTCCACTTACAATTAGTTTCGACCCTGAAATAGCTCACTGCAGGCTTCTCACCGAGAAAGGATGAGCACATTTTGTCTGTCAGCTGGATGGGACGAGACAGGCAACGTGATGCTTCGAAATTCTGAGCCGTGATGAATACTGCGCACCGTCTGCGAATTATCTTAGTTCCGTCGCGAACACATTCTACTTATCGAAACACTTCAAACAGGGGAATCCCCTCTGTGCCAGAAATGCACGTCCCATCTTCTTCTAACTTTCTGGCAGTACCTAATCCCCAGCAACATTCTTATGCTTTTTCCTCTGTTCCTGAAAAAGAATAAACTGTATGGCCTGTTGGATAAAGCCTCTGCCTTAGGTGGTTCATGCAAATCAGAGGATTAAAGGTTCGAGTCCTGTCACGGTCGATTTTTCCAGCCTCACGTGTTTGCATCCATTCTGTCTCTCTTCACACGTGCAGCAAGAATTTTAGGCAGCTGGTGTAAATCCTCATGTGAAGGCCGAGTGTCACGTGATTCGGCAAAATCTGGACCACAAAACAAATCAACAGTGTTTCCGCCCAGGATTGAACTGGGGACCTGTCGCGTGTAAGGTGAACGTGATAACCACTACACCACCGAAACCACGGAAGGCGTCTAACACTTCATCTACTTTGCCGCGCTGCTGAGCATTGACAGGGGATTTTGTATCCCCGGAATTAAAGCCTCTTCTACCCCAAGCAACAAACACAAAGTCCTACCCATCATTGCTCTCCTCTTTCAGTCAGGGTATGTGCACTGTGCTATATAAATAACACAGGGAAATGCAACATCTTTGTCACTCTGGCTTCCATCAGTCTCCTCAGGATGACCGTCCACACCTCCGCATAACTCCGGTGACATTTCGTTCCACAGATTAGCTTGTTGTCAGTCTCAGATATTCACTTCACTTCCCCTCACCTCGGCCACAACGTAAATGGAAGGACGTAACTGGGACATGTGACAGATAAATTTGTGGACGACGACCTCCGAGTGAGTTATTGGGCCTTCGAGTCTTCGAGTCATGGGGCATGACAACCGACCTTCCGACCCAGAGAGTCCGCACTGACCGTCAGACGCACAATCACACTGAGCTTTCATTAATCCCATTTTATTTTCCACATTTCAATCAATTTCTTCCAGCCTCAAGCCCTCAGCTACGCACCAGGGGCATTAAATAGTGGATAATTAGGCTACCTGTGGCAAAGGAAACATGCCGTTTCCCGTGACACATTTCGCAATGCGACCCAGCGTTTCTACGGGGAGCAGAAAGTTGTTCATGTTGCACCAGAACCGTGCCTGTCGGATCAAAACCGCAGTCGAATACTCACAGATTCGAAAAGGAAACTTGTTGCAAAGCTCAGTATGTCAGCAGAATGGGCGGAGCGGTCCTTTCTTCAAAGAGGACTTGGTGAAGCTGATCATAAAATTGATCACATGGGACAAGTGAGAACTAATTTTTAGTTCTGTCCAGGAACGGAATCGTCCCCAATGCGGGTTTCTAACTTTCAATCTGTAAAGTAACAAAGGCATTTCCCACTTGTAGATCGCTCGTCGCCCAGTTGACACACTGCTTCGTTGCGCTCACCTTGAGTTGCAACGGCAGCAGCACTGACCTGGAGAGGTCCGCGAGTTCAACTCACACCCGCATCTTGAAAACTGAGTTTTCTATTTGTCCTCACAGAATTTGCGGCGCCGTGGCTGCGGAACTCAGCGACGCTCGCCATTGGTTGACACATCCCACTTCACACGGTGTCGCTGATCAGCTGTAAAACTTGCAACCCTTTTTCGTTTTTTTTCGTAATATCTGAAATGTCACCTTCAACAGAGAAATTCCTATGGAGCATTGAGATGGAGTTATGACTATCTTGCTGTCACTTTGCGCTGACCAGGTCAGTGCACCGCTTTATTATTGTTTTGTTTCTCATTCCGAAAGCTGATGAAAGCCGCCCACTGGACCGCTGGACATTGGCAGCAATTTATCTTTTCACATTTCCCTTAAAAGACGGAACATTTGACCGAGGATACAGATCAGGCGTTTAAGAAAGGAGAAAGATACGGAAATGTGAGAATGAAACAAAGGGTGAATTAAAAGTGGAAATGTCTCTGTTTAATGCAGAGCTAAATGCATCAAAGTTGAGCGATTTTAATAACATTTCTCTTCAATGCCTTAAAGAGGGTTGAATGATGGAGGGCAGATAAATTGACCTCATTACCCAGTCTCATTAGCTACGTTTATGAATGAAATCATCGAGTGGCTTTAAGTAAGCGAGCGCCATTCAATATGTTGGTAATGTGGATAATAAGTTGTGCCGAGAGCAGTAGCAAGATCTGAGAAATGACTTCCAGCACATTAACGGGGCTACACTTGACAAACTGAATGCAATTAAGTGGCAACATGTGTGCTGAGTTGGAAGTAGAACAGGTTTACTGGAAAGATCAAGGGGACTGAGGATTTCGATTCCAACGTCAGATTGGAGAAAGTTGGCTGTGACTGTCCGCCCAGCGAGCAGCTTATCGAAAAGCACAGGAGAAAATTGGAAGCTTGGCAGTGCTGGGATTCGAACCCACGTCCTCTCAGAGACTGGAGCCTAAATCCAGCGCCTTCGACAACTCGGCCACACTACCACCGATCAGCGTAACATATGATATCCAATTCATTGCGTTCGAGTCTGCACTTTACACTTAATGCATGAAAGCTCACTTCGAGAAACAAAATGAACACTGCGAGAAGGGACAGTGAGAGACGAACGGTGAGGGAGAGGGAAGAGAGAGAGCAGAAATGTATCGGCACTGTAAGGTTGTCCGTGTCACTTTGGATTGAAAGATGGGGTTTTGTTCCTCTCTAAATTCGGTTGTGCATTGAACACATTTCTTATGCAAGCAATCACGATGAGTCCCGTAACAGAGGAATGGTCAAATGACCAGCGATGAAGCAGACTGTGTTTCAACCCTCCAGAGTTCGACGGATATGAGATGATTTCATTACTTCCGTGCCTTCTGCCGGCGTTTGTTGAAGCTTTTTCCGGAAACAGGTCAAGCACGTGATGAAGGAATGGTCACTTCAGCTGCGATTGTAAACACTCTTTTGTTAAGACCGACAGAAGTGGAGCTTTGCAGCGTTTCTAATTTAAACACTGACAATCAACAGGATATCTTACACGGACGGAAATGAAAAGTAACATCTTATTTTAGTCGTCATTTCGTCGCACAGGAAACAACCACCAAAACCACACGTGCTCCTGGTGAGGCTCGAACTCACAGCCACGTCATTTCACCATCGCGAACAACCATTGAACTACTACGCGCTAACCGATTACGCCACTAGAGCTCCGCAGGTCAGTCAATGGATTTCAACATCAGGAAAAGATGATCAGAACGAAGCCGGTTCTGATGAAATGGTGGGACGGCAGGTTGTTATTTTTTTTTGCTGCAGAAATGTTTAAAGTGCATGTTTCCTCACGAAATGCTTCAGGACCAGTTTCAAGGAGCAACAATTGTTGGAGCAGTAAATTCTTGTCAGACAGCGTTACCAAAGGTGACAGAGGAATTTTGTTCCTCCGGTGCTGTATTTACGACTGAAATGCGCGGCCCGTGGGAGCAGTGCAGACAGAATCACCTTTAGGGCTTAAAGAGGATCTGGCAGGCAAAACATCTGTAGCGCTTTGGGAGGACGATAGTGGAGTGGGACCATGCAGATTCGTTTTACACAGGAATAGTCCGTACGTGAACGGACACACGGCCTCGATCCTTACTGCAGCCATTCCATGATTACAAAGGAGAGAAGATTTCAGAGTCAATACGGAGATACATCAAAATGCTAAAATCCAATTGAAACCCACCTGATTGATTCTCCTGCAGAACATTCAGAAAGACAATCACTGCGGGATGTTCCCTGAGAGAAATCCGATCGATTACCTTTCACCACAACTGAATATCAGTGCCGTGTCAAGGAAAGAAAATGCAGCAGCGGCTAATAAACAATGGAAGTCCGGACGCCCCAAGTTGCCCTGATTTGAAGGGAAGGAAGACCTGAATGTAACCCTGAGCGAGAGCCGCCCTCGAGCCTTGAGTGGTGATGAAATCAGGCGCTGACAGAGAATGTTGAAGACGATGAAATCCGTTTGAGGGGGGCCCAGGAATGCGTCAGGTGATTGAATCTCATCTTCTGCAGCTGGATTTTCCAATCGTGTCATGTGTTCATTTTCCACCGACAGTTGGACTGATTGTCCTTCTTTCTCAGAGAGACAGGACAAGGGTTCTGACAGGAAGAAGGGCAGGAAACTTAAAATGTGGACACCCCTTTCAGGAAACTGAAACAGCAACCACGTGCAAATACCTGGAAACGTTTCGTAAAACAGAGCGTGAAAATTTTGCCGAAATTCAACCTTGAATGAACGGACTGCGCAGTAGGAGATTGCATTTGATGACCATTTAAACCTTTAGTAAAGTCACCTGCCTGCTGGTTGTCAACGTTTCCGCTCAGGATCCTTCTTCAGCGACCTGACCGGAAAGTTCGATCGCCTGTTTTTCTCCACGGATGCTGCCTGGTCCGCTGAGTTTCTCCAGCATCATTCTGTTTTCCATCTCTGTATTCCAGCATCTGAAGTCCTTTGTCTCTCTGTAGGTTGTCATTTGCATTCCACGTTTTGTTTCACCGAGTTATACCTTGCTTGGGATCATTACGTCAACCATTGTTTACCATCAATATTCGTTGAGAATAGGTTGAGTGAATGGCTTCGTTACTTCTAAACCATAAAAGAGCACAATCCATTTGTTCTGATGACGCAACTTATGATTTACACTCTGTTTTATTTTACAGCGTTCAGTCACTCTTGTTAAATTTCGGAGTGTTCGCAAACAAATATCCACATATTGAACATTCAGTTCTAAGCCTGATCCTCCACCGTCATTTCAGAGACTTCTGAAATGCACGTGTACAGGGTAAGGAAGTGAACGAATTGGAACAACCTCAACTTCCATGTGCAAAGTGTGATTTAAGAAAATGTGGTAAAGTCCAGTTCGCATGAAACGGAATGAGAGTCACTTCATTTTATTCGAGAACAATTGGAAAATTCCGGGATGCTGAGTAGGTGACTGATAAAAAATAAAACAGCGACACAGTTTCGCAAATGTTTTAGAAAACACTGCCAGGTTATTGTTTCTTGCCCCTTGGTTTGAATTCAAATGTCTGTAGAAGATATATCAATCATAGAGCGCGACGCTGGCACCACATCAGCAGCATTGTGTTAACTGTTGCTCTCGTTGTGTATTTTCTGAGCTTCTTGAGTTGGATGGAATAAAGTGGAAGTTACCAGACAAATACCGGGATATGGGCAGGAGATTCATGGGGAAAGGTTGTCCAGCCGGCCGGGTAGAAATGTCAAACACGAGAGGACATGAATTTAAGGTTTGGGTGGATTTTAATGGATTTGTGAGGGGGATGATTTTTCCGCAGTGTGTAGTGGGCACCTGGAATAGGTTACCAGGTGTAGTGGTGGATTCAGGTAGTTTTCTGGCGTTTATGAAGCTTTAGGTAGAGAGGTGAACATGAAGGGAGTGTACGGAAATGGATGGTAGTTGAAGGAGGATATTGAGTGCAAATTTGCCGCAATATCCATACACCAATATGGACCGAATGGCCTGTCCAGTGCTGTTCTGTTTCAGTTTCTATTTGCTGCAGTTGAGAAAGAAAAATAAGCTGAGATATGTCCTCATTGTAACATAGAAGATCACGAGGCGTCCTCACAAGGTGAAATCGGAGCGGATACTTCAACTCATGGGAAATTCTTTTGATTGGAGTTACTGTTTAAAAATCAGTGTCACACACTTGTAACAGACGTGCGTTATCACAGTGGGTTCAGTGTTCCGGCAAGTGGGACAGTCTCCGGTCAGCAACTTGGTCGGCAGAAATGAGTTGGGCCGAATGGCCTTATTCTGTGCTGTATAAATTTATGACTCGATGGCTATAGAGTTTCGGAGTACATTTTCACAAAATATTGGTCATACACGGCACAAATCACGGGAGGTTTTTGAGTGTGGGGATTTGGCGACATGAGGCAGCTGTTACGGGACTTCAGTTCTGTTCGGATATGCAATCAGTTAGGAAGATAGAATACATGTCCATCTAGGTTTTCTCCCGCTGCCTGTCAACCAAAGCATTTTTCTGAATTCATGCTTTTGATCCAAAAGTTGTTCCTATTTGAGTCACAGGTTCATGCAGCAGACAAACAGGTCCTTCGGTCCACAGCCTCACTGCCGACCATCAGGGGCATCTACCTCTACTAATCCGCTTTATTATTTCTTGGTCTAGAGATTGTTATATATTGCGGATTCAAGTGTTTGTCAATTGCTTGTTCAATGTTGTAAGGACATTTATATCTAGTACCTTTTCAGCCATCCCGTTACCAAACTCTACCACCCTCTTGATAACAAAATCTTCATCAAATCGTATCAAAAATCTGACTTCAGCAGAAATGTACTCTGATAACTCTGCTATGGAAGAAAATACCTACTATCTACCCTTTCCGTACCGGTTATAATATTCGTAGAGCCTTAGAGCCGTGCAGCACCGTAGCAGGCCGTTCTGTCCTCTATGACCATGCCGACCATTGTACATATCTATGCCATATACCCGGGAATGTTGTGAGGCCTTCTCTACCTGGAGATTCAGTGTTTATCCGGATATTTCTTCCATATTGTGACAGCGCCTGCCTCCACCAACGCCTCCTGCACCGTTCCAGATTCCCACCACTCACTGTGTGAAGACAAATAACCATCAGATCCCTCATCGATCCTCTACCTGTCTTCTTATACCTCTGCCATTTCTTTATGAACACAGCCACTAAAAGAAACAGGATTTTTGCCATCGATATTTTCCATCCTACACATCATTTTTACACATCATTCAGTTCAACCGTTAGCATGCTCTGTCGTACGGAAAACAAACCGAGCCTATTCTAACGTATCATCATGCTCCAATTCAGCCTCATGCGATTGAACCTTCACTGTACCCGCTCTACACAATCACATCGATCCAGCAAGGTGACGAACAAACCTATACACAATGCCCCAGATGTGGCCTCTTTAATGCTTGATAAAGTTGTAACATGCCGCCCCCGCTCTTACATTCAGTGCATTAACGATGAAGGTAAACGTCCCAAATATCTTATTCACCACCGCATCCACTTCTACTGCCACTTTAGTGGATTTATGCACAATTCCCCCATGTATCTAGTTTCATCAACACTCCCCCGTGACTTACAATTTATGTGTGCATCCTATCTTTATCTGACCTTTAGAAATGCAGTAATTCGCAAGTGCAGTCTCAAGATCCATCCACTATTGTTCCAACTGATCATTGCTGCTGCAGCTGAGAACTCTACTCCTCGTATCTACAACGCCGCAAATGTTCATGTCTGCCTGGCTTTGAGATGGATAAATCCCCAGAAGCTAAGGGGATGTATCTCTCCGAAAATGCGGCACTCCCACAGTATCACTGCTCACTCACTGCAAATACTCCCTATGAACGACTCTCCAGCCTAACAGATCCCTTCTGTACTCTTCCTCAACGATGCGGTTCTTCAACAACGTTGCCAAATGCATTGGGCAATGTCCTGAATGGACTCTACGGACTGGATTCCTGCAGAATGTTTCCCGTGGCTGAATTATCCACAACCAGGGGTGCAGTTTTACGGAGGAACGTTTGCTGATCGGATAGGGACATATCTCCTCACTTGGGTGCGAGGAACCTGTCCATTTCTGAATACCTACTCTTCTGAACTGTGAAGGACAAATTCTGTACTGTGGTGACAAGGGGCATCAGGGGATTGGGGAGAGAGCTGGAGATTGTACTGAGAGATTGATCTAGTTTGGGGACAAAGTGAAGGGCGGACCTGTCTCCAATCACTCAAACATGAAATTATGCTTTCTGTATTTCTCTTTTTTTTAATTGTCTGCTCAATGGGGGATTGTGATCACACCGCATGAAAATATGCCTATGGTCATCGTCCCTGCACAGGGTCAGTTACAATTCACATTGTCACCAATCCGGCTATACCTGTCCCGGGAGTTTTAGTTTACTGCTGGTGTTCGACTCACCATCCTGACAATCAGGTGAGAGATATATATATCACACAAGAGCGGAGAAACAGTTAACGACCATGATCCAATCATACAAAATACTGACACAATGCGGTCTTTCTTCGTTCATTAATCGTTCATTAATTCGTTCACATGTACGAAGCCTCACCTCGCAGATTGATGATAATGTGTTTGCCCGTCTGCGAGCCGAGCGAAACGCTGAAAGGTGGGGAAACCCCGGCGGGATGCAGAGAGATGCCGGAATTCAGTGCAGAAATGGATGAGAAATTCTACAATATGTTATTTCCATGTTTGCCGAGATTCACTTCAAAACATGACTCTTCGTCAGGAGATATAAACCGTGCAGCACCTACGTAACCATGAATATTCTTGAGGCACTATTCATATAACTGAAATTAACGTTAAAGCCTCCATTTTTTCTTCTAATCCCACGGGAATAGTTTCCCTAATGAAAAATGAAGGCTGTCTCTGTAATGCGCTGTCAGCTGGATTCCAGCATCGAGCACTGAGTATCTTCATCACTTCTCCTCCAGGATGACAGCTCCACCCAGCGATTATTCGTTTTCTGTGCTGCCTTCAATTTTGCAGACAGAAATGACTTACTGTCCGATTGTAGCAGCATTTGGAATTCCTGGTAAGTGATTAAACCCGATTACAATCGTTACAGTTCCGCGATTAATCATGTCCAGATTGTATCCCGTCAACAATCTGCTTTATATTTTCCCCTCTCGCAAATCAATTGAAAGGCGGAATCAACGGCGGCCGTTTATTTCACTGTTACCAACATCGGTGACATTTGCTTCGTTAACAAAACATGAATCCACGTTTTCACTTTATCAAAGTCAACTTAAGATCTGTTTCGTTACTTCTTGTACTTCTTGTAATGGAGACCGATTTTTGTTTCCATTAATCCCATTATCACTCTCGGCTTCCCCGTTACTCTCGGTAAATCTCTTCAAAACGACATTGTTATTGATTTTTAAAATTCCCCATTTCTCCGCGGCTGAGTCCAGGCACATCGGCAGCGCTCAGTATCCACACAGGGAGCTGAGGTTCTCAGCAGTCAGGACAGCGATTGCGGTGTCACTGACCAGAATGTTCCCACTGTTTTACAGCGAATTTCAGGACAACCCACGGTGATCCCCACAAGTGGCGAGGGTACGTTTGTCTTCAGTGCTGAAACTCACATCCCAGCTGGGCTTCTCAGCAAAACTAATTTTAAATTGGTACATTTTATTAAGTGTGCGACTAAGTTTTACTTCAGAGAGAGATCCACAGAATATAAGTGTGAATGTTTTTGTAACCTTAGAGTGAAGTCGTGCATTAAATCAAACACGGTGCAATTGACTCCATAAATGCATCTAATCGACTGTTTCTGGTTAATCTCATGTCGCAGCGGACGAGGTGTCGACTGTGATCCTGTCCCGGGGAAAGTGCGGTTTCTCCAAATGCGTCCTTCGTTACCTCGCAGCCATGGCAGCGGCAGATCTGTGTCGTTTTCACGGATGCAATACTGTTCCGTATTAATGACTTATATTTCCCAGCAAGTTTCCTGTTCATTACCGAAGTGTGCTCTTTCCGTAAAGTCCTTATACATGAAGCCACAGGCATTTCAGTGCGGTTGACACTCTTCTTCACATTTGATCGGTATGTGACGATTTGTTGTCACAAGCTGAGGACAAAGATGCACTGAACGCACTGCAGCCAAGCTCATTGCAATTGTGTGTTCGCTGTTCTTTTGCAAAAACATCCCCCGATACCTTGCATTTGATCCTGTCGATAGCGAACAACGTTATCGTTGGGCTGCCATATAAAGTTAGATTTCTATACTGAATTCGGATGAGCGGCATTCAGTCTCATTCACCGCTGTTTGAACCCTCTGCTCCCAATATTCCTGATAACGCTGCTCAATGCGCAAACGGTCGGGCACGTTTTTGCGGCCAGTGGAGTCCGCAAGAGTCTGAGAGTCAGAAACTTTGATGGGGACGAGGTCGATTCCGAGTTGCAAAACAGAAGGAAATTCGTCATCTTACTCTTTATAATTTCAGGCAATTTCATACTGGTTTGGATGACGTATTTTGTATTTTCCCTGACGTCCAAATGACACAGCGGTATTTTCCAACCGTTTTACATGACCCGATGTTCATCGCGGATGAAATAGACTACATGCTGCTGCTTTTGAGCTGCTGAACAAACACTTGTTTTCATGCACGACTCAGGCCAAATTCAGAAAGGGGCTGGAAAATGGGATGAAATATCTGCTGAGAATATTATTGAAATATGTTAATTTTACATTTTTTTGAAATAATGTCGGAATTCCGGGAATTAGATCCCAGCAGAATTTCATCTCCTGTTTTACGTGACACCAGCGATTTTCTGGTCTGCTTCAGACTCATCTCTGAGCAACAGCCGGCAAATCCTGGTTGATTTTGAGTTGGACAAGAAGGAAGGTTTATCCTCAGTTAAATGCGGAGATACCTCGTGGTCGTGTATTTCAAAACAATCCGACACACATATCTGCCGCAAACGTCATGTTCTGGTTCAGTCTGAGATTATCACACAATCTCGCGCACATCTATGTAACGCTTGGAAATAAATTAGTAATAACTTTTTTTTTGTGTTTGAATATTTGAGTGTTTTTTTTATTTGAGTGTTGGAATGTGTGAGCTCGGTGCGTGGAGCCAGCAGCCCCAGTTATCAAAAATGCAGATCCAAGGACACACTGATAAACTGTCCAGATCAAGGGGCCACTGTCTGAGAAGAAGAGCTCAGACATTCAGGACAGAGATGAGCATAAATTTGAACCAAAGGTAGAGAATCTGAGTTCTCCACCCAAGAATATGAGTCGCCTCCGCGGCTGAGCATATTCTGCACAATTACATGTGTTTTAACATTTGAGAAATTACAGCAGTGAGAGTAGAGAAGCAAACTGACTTTGAGAGAATATATCAGTCATCGTTCTGTTGACTGTCGCAGCTACTGCCTGCTGATATTCAGAGCGTTTATTTTAAATCTCATCACATCTATCCGACGCAGCTCTGACACTCGTCAGACACAGAATAACCCTGCTCTGTACCTGAGATGCAGAGCCAAATTTGTGCACTGTCCTCTCACCCACTGGACACGTGTGTGAAGCTGTAACCATTGCGTTAAGTTTCATTTCCGACTGCAGCCCATTAGACAAGCAGCAAGAATAGAGGATCCGTGGTAATGGGGCGGAAACAATATGTCAGTCCGCCGGCTGTAACCAAAAGTTTCACTCGAGGGAACTCGGAGAACTCGCGGTGTAGGAAATCCGTCACTGGACATCCCAACGTTCCACTGGGCAATGCTGGATCAACCAGGCGGACTGGTGCAGAGAAGTGATTGTACGTTTGGAGCAGGCTCGGTGATGAGGAACTGTTCCATCCTGAGGTGAAGTGCTGTGGTTGTCGTTGCTGCTTGACATGGGGTCACACTGAGAAACATCACGGAGACAGTCCTTCGAGGTCGGGATTCCGCGCCGACTATGAATCAACCATCTACTCCAATCCGAACCTGATAACATTCTGTCCCCCCATATCCTCATCAACTTCCCCCAAAAACCACCACTTACCTCAACACGAGGTTTTAGTTGCAGCTACCAATTCACGGACGAACTCCCACATTCTGGGGATGTGACATGAAACTTGAACGTGGGAAGGAAACGCACGCGGCCCCAGAATGAGGATGTGCCTTCCACCTCGACTGGCGGACCAGCAGTTGATCAACTGCTCCAAACATCCAAGCACGTCTCTGCACCCATCCGCCTGATTGGTCCAGCAATTGCCCAGTGGAACGGTGGGATGTCCAGTGACGGATTACCTGTACCGCGGGTTCTCCTGGTTCCAAGGAGTGGAAGACCAACAGTCGATCCACCTCGATTGGAGGACCAGCAGTTGATCCACTTGCCGCACCTCACTGCACAAAGCTCTGGGACACTCACATTCACCCGCCCTGATGCAGGAGAAGGAGATGCTGAACAATTTGTAATACCCAGGGAGTGCCTCAGAATAACGAATGCGGGCTCAAGAGGCGTACACAGATGGAAAAAAAACCAATTATTTTGTGAAATTCTCTCACGGACTTACACATTCCAACACAGCATTCCATCTCTTTCTCTCTCTATCTCTCTCTCTCTCACACACACACACACACACACACACGCACACACACACACACACATACTTGCTACTGCTGATGTTAATCTCTTCCTCACTGAGTCCTTCCTGACTGTCAGTGTGTTCACACCCTCCCTTCCATCTCCCCTCACACAAAGTCAGAATGGGCTGGGCTCAATGACATTTTGCACCCGAACCGTCAATGAGATATTTACTGAACTCGTTCTGTTGCTGGAATCACCTGTTCTCCCAGCAGTGAGATTACGGGACACATAAAGATCAACTGGCTTCCCATCCAGGTGCTGATTAGGATTCAGCCCATTTAACTGGGGACTCCGGTGAGAGCTACAGCAGCGCTGACGCAGGGCTCAGGAGAGTACGGACATGATGTCTGAATTTCCGCAGCGCAGTGAGGCCGTCTGTCCCGCCCCTTGATCTCAACTGGTGACGGCCTGTCAGTGACATCATAGCTCTTCAAACGACAGCAATACTCCCGGTTGTTACACCACAATCTGCTGCATCCACCTGTTGTTAAAGTGAACAACAATATTACCCCTCCCACAGTTCGGAATGAACCCACCTGGAAGAGTGACCAGGAGCAACCTCTCAATTCGTCTTTCCACCCCGGATGGATACTGTGTGTATGAGAAACGATTTACTGTGGAAATTGTTCTTTCATCAAAGAACCACCGTCCACAGATGTGTTCGAGTGCTACGCGATTCACTCAGACACATCACGTTCACTGACAGATCTCTCGCCTCCCTCAAGCAGTATCAACGTTCCACAACAACACCGGAAATCGCACACAAATATCTTCCTTCACCGTGTTAAGTTTTCAATTGCTCAATCCCAGGCACGGCTGCTGTGGGGAACGGCAGCTGTCGGCGGGCAGTGGCTGTATCAGAGAGCGGCGACTGATGTATGGATTTAGGAGAAGTGCTCTTTAGATCCATGGTTGTTGGTGTGGGAGGTGGTGAAGGGAAAACTTTTGCGAACGTCGAAGGTTGCGGGGAAAAGTGGCAGTGGACGGGGACTTCGACTGGGGAATATCGAGCAAACATCGGCGTTGCGAATGGAATGGCCCCTGCGGAAAGCAGAAAAGGCTGAGAAAGGAGAGATATATGGCTGCACCAGGCCGAAATGGCGGAGCTGACATGCTGGATGCAAAGGCTGCTCGCGCGAAAGCTGAAAGACAAGGGAACTCTATTTCTGTTCTGTCTGGAGGAGCTGGAATCACAGCAGAAGTACGGGTAATGAAGTAGATGCGGGCAAGGACTCTGCCAATCATGGGAGGAGCAGGTACTTTTACTGATAAATGAGGACTTTTCAGAAGTCGTGGAAAGAAGAAGTCTCATGTCGAGAACAGATGCATCGGAGATGGAGAAACAGAGAGAGGGATGGCGCCCTTACAAGAGTCAGGTGGGTGGAGGTGCAGTCCAGGTCGCAGTGGGAGTCTGTGAGATTGCAGTAAATGTCGGTGGATAGTTGGTCTCCTGAGACTGAGACAATGATCGAGGAAGAGGAGAGTTGCCGGAAATGTTCCAATTGAATTTTCGGGCAGTGTGGAAGTTAGCAGCGATTTTGATGAAATTGTAGAGTTCCACATGCTTGGAGGATGCAGAACCAATGTAGTTATGGAATTAGTGAGGAGAGGCTCGGAAAATAGTGCCAGATTAGGATCAGAATATGGACTGTTCAATGGAGCCAACTAATCTGCATGCGTAGCTCAGGCCCATGCCAGACCCATGGCTAAACATGTGACTGGTGGAAAGTGAGAGGAATGAAGGAGACGTTGTTCAGGTAAGAACATGTTCCGACTGGTGTGTGAGAGGGTCCGTGGTTGGGAAATGCTTGGATGTCGCGATATCCCTCACGGATCTTTACTGGGACCTCTTCTCTTTGTCACACACACACAAACACGCGCGCACACACCCAAACACACGCACGAACGCACACACAGAATACAGAATATTAGAATACATATGTATATCAGAATACAGCGTGATTTAGATCAATTGCTAATATGGCCGGAGATATGGAAGATAGATTTTAATCCAGCCAAATGTGAGATGTTGCTATTTGGGAGATCAGATGTAAAGGGAAGGTAAACAGTTAATTGCAGTGTCTTAACAGCGTTTGATGCACAGAGGAATGTTGGCATCCAAGTCCACGGATCCCTGACAGTAGCCGCAGGAGCCAATACGGTTGTAAAGGAATATGCCCGTTTGAGAGTCCTTAACGCGGCTCTGAGATAGGCATATGAAAATGCAATGAGTGGAGAAATATGGCCCATGTACAGGCAGATAGGATTAATTCGGCACAACATCATGGGCTGATGGCCTGTTCCTGTGCTGTATTGTTGAATGTTCTACGTTGTATACGTATATGTTGCAGAGGAAGAGTTAGACTCTAAGTCCTTGTTGATATGGGTTGCAGTTGTACAGGGACTGGACATCCATGGTGAATATGATGCAGTGGGGCCTGGGAATGAGAAGTTCTTAATGTGTAAGTGAGAAAATAGGCCTGCCAGGGCAGTGCTGTTTGTGGAACGTGGATCTACTGGAAAGCGCGCAAGCGGCTTTAGTTTATTCGGAGGTTAAGCAGATTCAGCTGTCACCGAACACCAGAACACATTTCAACAGACGTATGTTAAAAGTGTCCTGACTGGTTGCATCATAGTCTGGCATGGAAATGTGAATGCCTGGGAACGTAGGAAGATGCAAAGTGCAGTGGACTCAGCCAAGATATGGGAACATCCCTTACCACCATTGGTAGCATCGACAGGAGTCGCTTTCTCATGCAGGCATTATCCATGATCAAAGATCCTTACTTTCCTGTCCATGCTGTCTTCTCGCAGCTACTATCAGGCTGGATGTATAGAAGTCTCAGCAGGCTCAAAAACATCTGCTTTCCTTCAACCATTCGGTTCCTGAACCAAGCAGCACAAATCAAATTATTACAACATTTTGATCACTATGAACTCAATTGAATTTCGTGTTTCATTTTTGCTGTATTCTGGTAAAAAAAAGAGTATTTCTTTAATTTATGTTTTTCCTGTTAATGCCGATTTTATGATGCTGTACGCCTGTGATAATGCTTCACGGAAGCTGTCTATTGGGTGTTCATATATATTTGCTTACGCATATGAGAATAAACCCGACTTTGGCAGGTGTGTTTTTTTCCCTCTGCTTTAGAATGAAATGTTGTTTTGTTACCAGATTGAGTAGAAGTTGTGAGATATCTACTTGTGGCCAGAACAATGGATATATTGAAATCAGCCTGATGTCAGGGAAACTGGATATAACAAAATCTCGGCACTGAGGCGCAGCTGGGAGAGCGGCTTCCTCACAGCTCCAGAGAACCGAGTACATTCCTGACAGTCGCTGCCGTCTGTGTGGAGTTTTTCTGTTCTGCCTGTGGCCGTATGGGTTTCCTACTGCTGCAAGCCGTTTGCGAATTAATCTGTTAAAGTACTTTGGCTTCATGATCCTGAGATTAGCCTTTCCACTTTCTGATAATTTCTGTGTTCAAATTTTTGAATGAAGTGCGGCGCACTGAATAAGAAGAGAGTGAAGCGTTTTGGTTGTAAGCCTTAGCTAGGGAGACTTGAGGTCAGGGGCCTGTTCATTGTGGCTCTGCATAATCCTCCGCTTCACACCCACACCACACCACCTCCTATTTATACGTTGATCCCGAGAGTAAATGCGAGTTTATCACATTCAAATCTCGATAAAATGCATTACAAGATTATGGACAGACATGAATTCAAAGCAGTAGCTGCGTTTATTTTTGCATACAGGTTCCTACAATGTATAAATGCATCACGTCTTTCAAACTCTGCAATTACATGTAACCAGCTGACTATTAATTATATTTCACTTGTGTTACTGTGGTTGACCTCCCCTGTGCACCTCCCCATCTCAGTCGGTCAGTCCCTCCACGTCGCTGGAATAAGCTGGAAATTGTGAGCAACACTCCCACCTGTTGTCGGTCTCCCGCAATCACAGGCGCCCTTGATTTGTGGACAACACTGGCACCGTGTGGTTTTCCGCCGCATTGACAGTGAGTGCAAGAAACCGGGGAGAAAACGCACAACCGCATATCACAGGATCAAGTCCTTCGGCCCAAAATGTCTGTTCTGACACGCCGCTGAATTAATAACCCCTTCTACCCACATAATATCCGTCTCCCTCTATTTCCCGTACATCCACTTTCCTGTCTAAGAGCCTCGTAAACACCTTTATCGTATCTGCATTCACCCCCACACCTGGCAGTAAATCCAGGCACCCACCGCACTCTGTGCAAAAAAAACTTGCCCCACACGTCTCCTTTGATCTTTCCCCCTCTCGCTTTAAATGCATGCCCTCTGGTGTTAGAATTTACCACCCTGGGGTGGGGGGGATTTGGGGTTGTTGTGGGTTGAGAAAGATACCGGCTGTATACCCTATCTGTGCCTCTCGTCATCTTATAAACCTCTCCCCTCACCTTCTGCCGCTTCGGTGAAAACAATACAAATCTGTCCGACCTCTCCTAAAATCTCCTGCCCTCTAATCCAGGCAGCGTTCCCGTGAACGTCCCCTGCACCTGTCCGGCCACTCTCAGGGGAACCGTGTACTCGGAAGCTAGGATCCCCTATGTACACAAACACCGCTCAGGATCCTGCCATGAACGGTGTCGCGTCTTCTTACATCTGACCTCCCGAAGTGCAACCCCTCACACTCGCCCAGATAAAACTCCATCTGCCACTTCTCTGCCAGACCGATCGATATGTCGCTGTGTCCTTTGGCGACCTGCGACACCGTCCACAGCTCCACCAATCGTTGTGTCGTCTGCGAACTTACTGACACAGCCATCCAGGATATTTCTGTAAATCACAGACAGCGGGGGTTCCAGTATGGATCCCTGTGGAACACCACCGGTCACCGACCTCCTGCCAGAGTAGCACCCCACTAACTACGAGCTCACGGGGAGACCTGCAAGACAAGGGGGAGACTCCCTGTCAGAGCTGGGAGTCGGCGGGGAGATTGGTGTGAGCTGTGTGAACCGGGGAGTGGCTGATGGTTGGTGGGAGGGAGGCGGATAGGATGGAGGAGAGGGGGAAGGGAGGAAGGTGAGGGGAGAGGCGTTTAGGGTGTGGAGGGGAGTGGGATGGTGTGGTGGAAGGGAGGGAAATGGTGGAGCAGGTTGGGGGAGTGATAGGGATGGGAGAGTGGAGGGGGAGGGAATGGGTGTTAGAGGGGGATGTAGGTGTATGGGGGAGTGGAATATGAGAGTGGATGGTGATAGGGCGTGTTGGAGGGGATTGGCAGCTAAATATCCAAGGATACACATCCTATCGAAAAAACAGGCAGGTGAGCAGAGAGGGTGGGGTGGCTCTGTTGGTAAAAAGTGAAATTAAATCCTCCGCAAGAAGTATCATCTGATCAGAAGATGTAGAATCCTTGTGGGTAGAGTTAAGAAACTGTAAGGGTAAAAGAACCCTGATAGAATTATTTACAGTCCTCCGGACAGTAGCCAGGATGTGGGGTTCAAATTACAACGGGAGACAGAAAAGGCATGTGAAAAGGGCAATGTTACAGTGGTCATTGGTGATTGCTTTGTGCAGGTAAGTTTGAAAAATCAGGTTGGCACTGGAACCCAAGAGAAGGAATTTGTCGAATGCCTACCAGATGGCTTTTTAGAGCAGCTTGTGGTCGATCCCACGAGCGAAAAGGCAATTCTGAATTTGGTGTTGAGCAATGAACCAGATTTGATTAGGGAGCTTAAGGTAGAGGAACTCCAAGGAGACAGTGATCATAATATGATAGAATTCTCCCTGCAGTTTCAGAGGGAGAAGCTAAAATCGGATGTATTGGTGTTACAGTTGAGAACCGGTAAATACAGAGGCATGAGAGAGGAGGTGGCCAAGGTTGATTGGAAGGGGACCTGAACAGGGATGGCAGTAGTTAGCAATGGCAGGAGTTTCTGAGAGTGATTTGGAAGACGCAGGATTAGTTCATCCCGAAGAAGAAGCATTCTAAATGGATGGAGAAAAGGGAACTCAGAGACAACATAATAGCAAAAGAGAGGGCATACAATATTGCAAAGATTAGCGGGAAGCCAGAGGATTGGGAAGTTTTAAAACCAGCAGAAGGCAACTGGAAAAGCAATAACGGGAGCAAAGATGAAACGTGAACGTCGGCTAGCCAGTAATAAAGCAGAGGACACTAAATTTTCAAGACACCATTTCCCTGATAAATTCCTGTGCGGTTGTTGCCTCACAGGATGCTGCTATCCACGGTCGCTTCACTGTCTATTCAGACGGAGACAGACAACCCTTGAACAGACGACTCTGACTGACATGTGGAGTGTAGCGAAACTCAGGGGACGCCCCTACAAACCAAATTGAATTGTGGAAACAGCACAAGTGCACCAGAGATCCTGAAACACGGTTGTGGACCACCCCTGTTGGACAAAAGTTGTGTACCAGTTGCATTTTTACCCCTGTTACTGAATTATATACATGCAATGACACAACTGTGCAAGGAGAGAATGGTAGGAGTGGCACTACAAACGTGGTGGCACCCCAATCCGAGGAAGGAGGAACAAAGCAAGGCGCAAAAATGTAGTATTCTCCAGAAATATAACGTAACCATAAAACCATAGAATCCTGGTAAAGCAGTTAAGTGTCCTCCGGGTAGTCAAGATTGCCTACGGCCCGTTTGAGTGTATACAGATTGATTTTGTAGAAATGCCTGGAGTGCCTAGTTACAAGTACTGTCTTGTTATCATTGATCTTTTCAGTAGATGGATAGAAGCAATACCAACAGTACACGCTACAGCAAAGGCGCTAGTAGGAATTATACTGCAGGAAATAATATCTCGGTTTGGGCTCCCAATCATTATTCGTTCAGGCAATGGGCCATATTTAAGGTATATGAGGAGTGATGCCAGCATTTCAGAACAAAGCAACAATTTCAGTGCACCCTTCACCCGCAGGCAGCTGGAATTATGGAGAGAGTAAATGGCACATTGAAGAATAAGTTGGCCAAATTAACTGAGGAGACAGGACTGAATTGGTTGAAGATACTTCCTTTGGTCCTCCTTGAAATAAAAGTGACACCGCACACTGGTACAGGATTAACCCTAGCGGAAATATTACTTGGAAAACCGCTGCGCGCACCTTGGGCTGCAGATAAAATATGGAAGTGTGTCTTGACCTCCATGCCCTGAAGTGACAGAATGATGAATTATGTACAAAAATTAACTGATGTTCTTGAGACTTTACATCCTCAGGTACGTAACGGTCAGAGAAAAGAGGAGGCCAACACAGAAAGATCCTTACCGAGAATCCAGCCTGGAGATCACGTCCTGATAAGGAATTGGGAGTGGAAGGAGTTAGCACCAAGGTGGGTGGGCCCCGTCCAAGTACTACTGACAACACCCACGGCAATAAATGTTGAAGGGCAACCTTGGTGGATACATCATTCCCACTGTAAAAAGATTGGCCTTGGGAAAGGACAGCATGGCGTGGCAAAAGTGGACAACTAATGCATCTACAAGTATTTTGGGATTTGTTATGGGCATCCTTGTAATGAATACACTCATGCAGAAGGGATAGGGTTCAAACCATGTAGCTAGACGGGAATGGCATGACAATACTTATCTCCGCATGTCTTCAATGTATGGTGCAACTATGAATGTGTCCCTCTCTTGGACCTCTATGCATATACCAGGTTATAGTGGTCAGGGGATTCATGTGGTAGCAATAACTTTTAACCACACTGAACAACAAGCATGGAAGTATCACCCTAACAAAACCCAGAAGAATACCGGGTCGGAGGCATGTCAGCTAACTGCACACATATTAACGAATTGGTATAAGTCCAAATATAAGCAGTCCAGAGCATCCCCGATTTTTTGCTGAACAAATTCACCAGGGGAGGCACCTGTTTATGCAGGGGAAATTAACGTAGCACGGGAAAAGACCATTGCACCAACCAAAGTAGTCACTTTGAGTCCTCAGGGGAGGCAACCTTAAATGGTACTTATCTATGCTTTGGACAATATGTGTATCCATGGCTACCATACCTTTGGGAAGGATGTTTCTATTTAACATGTCTTTCCCCAGCAATACGGCATTTTGAGGTTATTACTGATCATCCCTTCATACAGGACATTGAAAACGGTCAATTTCGGGAAAACACGTTTTTTTCATTATTCTCCCTCCCGCTTATAGTTCTGCTGTTGCAGACCGATAATTGATGAACATGGACAGTGCCCTGGAGAGCTGGCAAACGACACTGCTAGAATTCATGGAAACACGCAGACCCAAATTCACGAGCTCACAACTTATCTAGTGGCAAAACGAATTTTGTAACACAGAACAGATTTGCTTTAGATTTACTTTTGTCAGAAAAGGGAGGAACATGTGTACTGGTGGGACAGAAATGTTGCAGCTATATCCCCGACGCCTCAGAAGATATCACCCATTTATCAAATCACATCAAGGAACCGGTAACCGAGGTGAAGGAAAGAGGGAAACAGTTCCACAAATATTATCCCCCAGGACCATCTTGATGACCTTTTAACGGGTAGTGGACAATATTTATCCAGGGTATATGCGTTTTGGGAATTATTCTATTGATCGTATTGCTTTTACGATGCTTTTGTATGCTGCAATCCTGTCTTCTGTTAACGTCGCTATAAATGGTTACCATGGATTGATGAAAGGAGGGATTGTAAAAGACGACTGGGAATGTAAGGGTTATGACTGGAAATGTAATGGTATGCAGCTATTATTTCTCAACCCTGACGTAATATTTCTGCAACCATGGTGTGTCTATCGTTATGACTGCAAAATGTGCAGGTGCTGATGAGGAACAAAGAACTGCTTAAGACATTCTTGTTTTGCTAAAGGTTTGCTGAAAGCAACTGTTCGAGAATGTGCAATTTCCCACGTAGACTTATTTATATTGAGTATAAAAGGAGGGATACGAACCTGCAAATCTCTGAGTGGTGATTAGTACAGAGTTCGGGTTACACTTTCTCTGTATCCCTCACTCCCGCTAGCCTTAAAATAAAAAAAAATCATTAATGGTACTCTCTTTAGTTCTGCTGTTGTCTGATTTATCACAACGCTGGTCGACTTTCACAGAGGGATCTTGTGGTAGATATCCATATCTCTCCGAAAATGGCTGCACAGGTTGATAGGTCGGTAATTAAATCATATGCCATGTTTGCCTCTGTAGTCAAGGCAGTGAGTTCAAGAGTCCGGAGTTATGTCGCTGACGTATGAAACTCTGGTGCTGACGTTGTAGAGTGTTTCTAGAAGATTCACCAAAATGATTCCAGGAATGGGAGGGTTAATATATCAGGAACATTTGACGGCTCTTGGGCTGCACTCCTTGGAGTTCAGAAGAATGAGGGGGGAGCCTCATAGATATATTTCGAATGTTAAAAGGCCTGGACAGGGTTGATCTCTCAAAGTTGTTTCCCATGATAGGGGAGTTTAGTACAAGAGGGCACCACTTCAGGATTGAGGGCCGCCCATTCATACCTGGAATGCGGAGAAATTTCTTTAGCCACAGAGTGGTGAATTTATGGAATTTGTTGCCATGGGTGGCTGTGGAGGCAAACTCATTGGGTGTATTTAAGGAAAAGATTGAGCGGTATCTGAGTAACCAGGGCATCAAAGGATATGTTGAGAAGCAGGGGAGTGTGGCAAAATGGGAGAATGGATCAGCTCATGATAGAATAGCTAAACTGACTCGATGGGCCGAATAGTCGACTTCTGCTCCTCTGTTTTATGGTCTTAGGGTTCGGCCACTCCAGATGGTGCATTCAATTCTGGTCGCCTCGTTACAGGAAGGATGTAGAGTCTTTGAGGAGGGTGCCGAATTTCGAGCCTGCTGCTTGGATTAGAGGGCGTGTGCTGTGGGGAGAAGTTGGACAAATTTGGGTTGTTTTATCTGGAGCGACGGAAGTTGGGGGAGAAATGATAGCAGTTCAAAAGATTACGAGAGGCACAGATGTCAATGTCAAGGTCGAGTTTATTGTCAGGTGCACAAGTACACGAACGCACAGTTGCAATGAAAAACTTACTTGCAGCGGCATCACAGGCGCATCGCGTTATGTAAGCAGCATTCTCAAGTGAAACAAATTAAACATGAATTACACACAAGTTGTTCAAGGAAAAAAGCTGATTTAGAACAAAACAAAGTCACAGAATTGAGAGGATATTCCTTGCAGTTCACAATTCCCGGCCCGATTCTGCTGTTTCCCCACCAGTGTGGTTGGAGCGGGTGAGACGGAGTTGGTTCATGCGGGGGAGCCGCACGGATTTCTCAGCCTCGTTCCGCGCTGATCACCTCACAATGAGAGTGAGGGGAGATTTCACCAGCTCCTTCCGCTGCTCCCTGAACTTAGTCTGGGTTACCGCGTAAAGAGCCGTGTTTGTGCAGCAGCGTAGGAGCTGAAGCATGAAGCTCAATTTCCTCATAGTCTCAGGTGAAAGACCAGCCGCATCAATGTAAAACAATCGTAGCCACACAGAGTACACTGTAAACACCGCCCATAACAAGATGAAATTCCCCGACACAACCAATGGTAAAATGAGGGATTTCCTGCGGCTCTCCATTTCTGGGTCTCTGGAACTCTCCCCACTGCTGTGACCCCCGAGTCTGCTTCGGGCTCTGCTCGCCACTAAAACGTGTCTGATGGTCAAAACATTGAGAAGGAGAATGAGGAGAAATGGGATCACAGGCGTGAGGAGGTAATGGAGGAACTCGACTGCGGCCCAAACCACTGAGAACGCAACATCGATACTTCCCCAGCAAAACCAAGGTAAATAATTCAACACGTAGTTTCCTGAGAGCAGGAAATACCAGAAAATGTTCTTTAAAGAGCTCAGCACGGTCACCGTCCCCAGAACTACAGCCGCTGTTCTCTCGCAGCAATATTTTGCCTTCAGCTTCTGACAACGAATGGCAACAAACCGATGAAGGTGAAAGCGACGGTGAAGCAGACAGAACAGTTGGTGGCTGTGTAAAGCAGGACGGCGTGGATATTACACACGCGGATGTTCCACAGGCAAAGAAAAACTTCTTGGTATACAATCGGAATCTGCCTCAGCATCAGGTCGAGGACAATGACCAATAGATCCGCTGCTGCCATAGCCACCATGTAGAGAGTGACGCCTTTGCAGAGACCGCACTTTCCCCGCGACAGGACCACGATCGTCAGCACGTTCACTGTGAGGAGGGAAATAAACACAAACACGACAGCGGGCTTGGATAAACGTCAGCAGATTCACAGAGAGGGAAATTAAACGTACAATCCTGTTCTTGTATTCAGGTTTGGAGGTGGTTCTACTCGACACCGGGGTTGTCAGCTGGGGACGGGGATTGTAGATCAGTTAAATCAACCAGTTACTGGAAAATAACGGCATCAACTCGACCAACAGGCATGTGAGAAGCTGTAGTTCCATGGTCCGGTGAAGATGCCTGAAGCTTGAACAATTCATTCTGTGTTCCACTTCATTAGCTCAAAGTCCTCACTATCTGAGCTTCGGTTGAGGGAGGGGTGATATACGCGGACAGGTGAGAGGGAGAAGTGCTATACGTGATATACCTGATCAATACGCGGAATCAGCCGAGGTTCCTGATCCCGATCATTGCTCAGTGCTGTGAGAAAGTCGCTGATCATTTTGTGGTGACCAGGAGTCAGTGCGGGTGGGAGACAAGGTCACTCTTCCTGCTCTTTTTGCGGAGACTTTATGTTAGTTGTGGGTGAATCAGCCCAGGGTTCTCCCTCTATTCATTGCCCTGCGAGCCAGCGTTAGTGTGTCGGGGCCGCCACCTGCTATTGGTTGGGAACATGGCGCAGGCACACGGGAGATTCTGGTGAAATTTTTCCAGTTCTCCAGTGACTCAGCCGCACGTAGGGCCAGGCTGGGGGATGGAGGCGGTGAGAAAGTACGACAGGTTTCAGATTGAAAGTAGACTGTGATTAATGCAACAATATCGGTTTGCTGATTGCCGCAAGAGTTCCGTCAGCTGGGATCACCAGAAACGGCAACAATGAGGAGAGAGCGAATTACAGGAACGAAGTGCAGATAGCAATGGTTTGTCGACCAAATAAATGTAGGTTGGGACGTGTCAGCAAGATGAGTAGAGAGCATTGAGACACGGAGGATAAATAACACAGATAAACGGCATTCAAGGCGTTGATCCTCGCATGCGGACCAGGTCTATGTCTGGCATTTCCCTCAACCGAGGCTCAGTTAGTGAGGAATTTGCACTTTATTAAGAGGAACACGTCATGAACAGTCCTCCCACTAGACGATCTACCTTGTTGTGACCTTACACTTGTTAAATGCACTTTCTCTGTAGCTGTGATATTTTACTCTGCACTGTTACTGTTTTTAGCTGTGCTACATCAATGTACTTTGCCTAACTCAATGGAACTGCACTGTGTAATGATTTGTCCTGTCCGATCGGTTTGTAAGACAAGCTTTTCACTGTACCTCAGTAAAAGTGATAATCGTAAACCAATACCAATACCTCTTTACCGGACGGCTTGAACCCTACTTCCCACCTATTTGTTGGTCGAGTCGTTGGACAGCGACTTACCAGGAAGAGCAAGAAGAGCAAGGATGGGATAGTAGACGGTCTGAATAGTCACGAGTACATAATTGATCCGATTGTCCACTGTTATCCAAGGAGCATCCGATAAAATGTATTCCGCATACCAGAAGACACCCAGCTCCATTGGTGAAACATCCAACTGTTTCCTGGTCCCGACCCATTCCTGTAACACCTCACTCCACAGTTCCCAGATTTCAATAGGAGACCAGAATTTCACAGTCCACTATTTACAGATTCCATCCGTTCATGTAACATCCCACATTATTGCTCGCAGCTCCCGAATTATCTTCTTCTCTTGTGTGACTGCTACTCTGTGTCAGTGACGGAGGGGCTGCTCCCACTGACACAGACTTCATCGAAAGAAACAGATTTTAAAAGCAATGGGGAAAACCCTGGTGACACAATCGTGCTCCGTACAGACTGACGTTAATTACACTCACTGTACGAACATCTGCAGTTAACTCCTTTGTATCCCGACAGCTGGAACAACACGTAAAAATGATAGATACAAAAGCGTGCTGATGTCGAGGATTTATACCCAGCGCCCGGGACATGCACTATTCTTCCCCTCCCATCGGGCAGAAGATACAAATGCGTGAAAACACGTTCAACCGGGCTCAAGGACAGCTTCTATCCCGCTGGTATAAGATTATTGAACGGATCCCACGTACGATTGGTTGGACTCTCCACCTCACAATCTACCTCGTTATGAACTTCGAACTCTGTATCTGCACTGCACTTTCACTGTAACTAACTCTTTATTCTGCATTCAGTTATTGTTTTACCTTGTACTACATCAAAGTACTGTTGTAATGAATTGATCTGTATGAACGGTGTGAAAGACAAGATTTTTTTCTACTGTACTTTGGCAAATAAACCAAATTATACTGTACAGTGAGATGGACCAATCGGGCCACGGAGTTCTCTGAAGGGCCAATGGGGTCCGGACGTGTGATCCGGAATTCCGTGGACTTTGAACATTTCCCTCAACTTGAAAGATGCAGATGAATCCTTGCTATGGATGAGGGGATGAAGAAAGAAACAAGGGGACTTTGATTCATTTACTCTGACGTCAGTGCGAAGGCAATGGCTGGAATGGATAATTCAGACTCTGGTAACAGACACTTCCGGAATTATGCGGGGTCAAATTGTTTTATTTATGACATGGATTTGGAACAAAATCTATGTAAAAACTCGACGAATGTGATCCCGTTTAAAAGCTCTTCCACTCACCTGAAGCCGATGACAGTTTTCTTTGTTCAGGCCAACATGGGAACAAATATTTTCGAGATCAATCCTCTGTACCTGTCACAATCTGTTAGATTTCTTTCAGATCATCTCGCAGGGGTGAAAAAAAGCTCAGCCCATCAAATCTCTCGCCATAAACTCCAATCCAGGCAAAAATCCCAGCGATTCTCCTCTGCTCTCTTCCCAGCAGAATGGCATCCCTCCTGCACTGTGCTGACCAGAATTACACAGACTGTTCTCAATGCAGGCTGCACCTTCACGTTCCATCTTATATTGCATGTCCAGACCCAGGAAGGCTGGCATGCCGCATATCTTCCTCACCACCCTATCAACTTCTGCAGCCACTTCAGGGAGATCTGCTCTTGCACCCCAAAATTCCTCTGTACTTCAACATTGTTTCTGGTCTTGCCATTCACAAGGTATTGTCTCTCTACATTTGATCTCCCACAGCGCCACACTTCACATTTACAGGATTAAACTCCATCAGCCACTTCTCCAACCAACTCTGCCAAAAGAGAAAGCGGGATACAGAACAGTTGCAATCATCTAGACGATCCACAACACCATCAATCTTTTTTCAGTCTGCGAACTTACCAACTCGCCGATCCACATGTTCATCCAGGGTATTTTGATATATCACAAACAGCATCGGTTCTTCTACGGATCCCTGTGGAACACGAGTTGGCAAGGACCTCTAGCCAGAGTAAGTCCCATCGACCACGACTCTGACTTCTGTGGGCAAGTCAATTCTGAAACAAAACGGCCAGGTCACCGTGAATCGCAGATATCGTAATCTTTTTGATGAGTCGACTATGTGGGACGTTCCAAAACGTCTTACTAAAATCCAAGACGACAACATCCACATCCCTGCCTTCATCAACGAACTTCATCGCTTCCTTCAAGTACTCAATCAACTTCGTAGACTCGTCTTGCCCCACACAAAGCCACGCAGTCTGACCCCAATTTAACCACGATTTCACAGATGTCATAAATCATACCCTTAAGGATCCTCTCCAATTACTTCCATGACACTTATTTCAGACTCACTGGTCTTCTGTTTCCAGGAATATCCCTATTTCACTTCTTGACTTACGTAACATTAACTCCTCGCCTGTCCACGTTCACATCGTCACTGGCTGGAGTGAACCCGAAGATCTTAATTAAAACCTCATGAATCTCATCTGTTGCCTCCCTAAATAACATGGGATTTCTCTCATCAGGCTCTGGGGACTTATTTCCTCCAGGATTTGATATTTTCAGCCTGGGATAAAGACACTGACTATCTGGATTATCTCTGCCTCTCCGAACTTAAGTTCGATCAGATCGCCCTTCAGCCTCCAACACTCCAGAGAAAATAATCCAAGGGTTTTAACTCCCTACTTGTCGATATTACTCTCCAATCCAGGCAACATTCTGGCGAACATATTCTGCACCAACTCTAAATCTGCCACATCGATCCGATAGTGTTACCACCAGAACTGTACACTGTACTCTTAATGGGACACAACTGATGTCTGAAACAGGAACAACATGACTTTCACACAGTATTATTCACCGCCGCGACCGATGAAGGTAAACATGCCCTATACCTTCTCTAGCACCCTGTCTGCCTGACCACTTTCGGGAACTATACCATTGAACCACAAAATCTCTCTGTACCTTAGTGCTGTTAAGGTTCCGGCCATTAACTGTGTACGTTCCCCTTGCACTTGAGCTCCCAAAGTACAACACCCCACATTCGCCCGGATTAAATTTCATCTACAATTTCTCTGCCCTTGTCTGCAACTGATCTCTATCCCGATGTTTTCTTTTACAGCCGTCTACACTGCCCACAACGCCACCAATCACTGTCATCTGCACTATTTTTATCCCACCCATCTACATTTTCTTCCCAGTCCTTCGGATGTGTCCAAAAAGAACAGAGAACCGTCCACTGATCCCTGAGCAACACAACAGATTGCGCAGCGTTCGGGAAGGGAGATGGAAGGAGGGAAGGTGGAAAGACAGAGGGAGGAAGAGAGAGATTGAGGGACGAGAGGAGATAAAATGAACGGAATGAAGGAGTCATGGAGTCACAGAACAATACAGCACGGAAACAGGCCCTTTGGTCCACAGCATCATGTCAACTAGGGCCAGTGGTCCGCGTTCGCCCCATAACCCTGGAAACCTTACCTGTGTTCAAATCGCTCTTAGATGTTACAATTACACACGCCTCAACCACTTCCTTTGGCAGTTCATTCCAGGTACTCACTGCCCTCTGTGTGAAGAAGTGTACTCTCGGGTCTATTTTAAATCTCTCCCCTCTTATCTTGTTTCTGTGCCCTCTAGTTTTGGAGTTTACAACCATGGGGGACAAGAATATGACCGCCCACCTTATCCATCCCCTTCATGATTTTATAAACCTTGAGGTCACTCCTCATTCCCCTGCGCTCCAGGGAATAAAGAGCCAGAGTGGACAACCTCTCCCTGTGACTCAGGCCCTCTGGTACAGGCAGCAGCCTCGTAAATCTCTTCTACACCAGCTCCAGATTGACAGAGTCTTTCGTATAACTGGGTAACAACAACTGAACACAATACTCCAAGCAAGGCGTCACCAACGATTTACACAACTGGAACATAATGTCCCTGTTCCTGAACTCGATGCGCTGAATGAGGTAGGCTAGTATGCTAAACGCCCTCTTCATCACCCTGTCGACTTGAGCAGCCGCATTCAGCGAACTGTGCATTTGTATTCACAGATAACTCTGTTCCACAACATTCGTCAGTGCCCGGTCATTCACTGTTTTAGTCCTACTCTGGTTTGACTCTCCAAAATAATCACCTTACTCTTATCTAAGTTGAAATTCATTTCTCATTCCTCAGCCAATATCGCAAGTGATGAAGATCCCTTTGAAAATCATTGTAATCTGCTTCACTATTAACAAGACGCCCTGTTGTGTGAAAAGGTTCTTTTGGAATCTTCAAGATGGAGGTTTCTGGACACAGGCTTTGGATTTTAAAAGTAGTTTAATCACAAAGGAAAACGCGGGAACAAAATGAATGGGAACAGATGCGCACTCGCACATGCAGGAGACCGCGAACGTGAGGGGCAATCGCAACGAGGATCGCTCACTCACAAATACACTATAAACGAGATACATCTTATCAAGGTACATCTTATCAAGGTATAAATACTTCAATGCCTGAATACCTTGACAAGCATTGCCTGTAACACTCCCTGGATTATGATTGAGAAGCTCCCAAACTAAATGGTAGCGCATCCTCTTACCAGTGGTCTCTGCAGCGTGGTGTCACTACTCCTAGGGCAGTCAAAAGAGGAAGGGATAGGGCAGTACAACACTCTTTTATAGTGCTGGGAGGAGCCCGGCCAGGTGATTTAGACAGGCCAATGGTCATGCAGGTTCAGAAACAAAGGTGCTCTCCAGGGCCAATCACTGTGTTCACACCTAATGGGGGTGGCGGAGCCACAACTTGATTGACAGTGGTGTCACTTCCGAACCGAGAAGCAATGTACTCCTCCGACCAGAGGGATCAGTGTTGTTAATGTCACGTGACAGCCATGTGTTCTCCTACTACATTCCACCCGTCGGAAGTTAGATCACCGCCAATCAAGGGGAGAGCTACAACTAAGGAAAGAAATGTGCGTAAAACTGTGGCACATATAACTTTCAAAAGTAGCAAAAACTATAACAACTAAAATGAGGGCAGTGGCCAGTGGATGACAGTTGCCCAACATCCCCCAGTGACCCAAACGGCCACCTGTTGCCCCATAAGGTGTCGTGCTGGAGAAGCTGGTCCCTTGGTTATGAATTTTGGCCACTGAGTCCCTAAAGTGAGAAGTTAGGTTGGAGGGTTTGCTCAATTTATCAAAGATAAGATTGCAGTACTCCTTAGTAATCACAGCAAATCAACCACCATCCTCAGCGAGTCGGTAACCAGGGCCGTCCGATTCTACCGGACTACGAGCTTGACGGCAGCCAGCTCCGCTTACGTCGTTGTTTCTCATGGGACAGTCTGGCTGTGCAATACGGTGGGCAGGCTATCATCTGGAACCCCTCCACCCCCGCGATGGACCTGCTGTCCCTGTACCCGCTTTATGCCGAGTGCTGCCCCTGCTTATCCAGCTTGGGTTCGGAGCACCACAACCAGCCGGTGGGGGGCCACGGTTAGGCACTGTAGTCACAAAGCCAGTGGGTTCCGTCCAGAGTTCAGGGAGACCCAGCTTAGTGGCAACATCGGCAGTGGTCATGGAGGCTCCCGGGTACCAGTCTCGCTCACACTCACGATGGCCAACTGAAAAGGTGGAACTGTGCTCATTCTGGAGTCTACACCAGCATTCCCTTGGCGTACTCAGCGGCTGTGGGATGCTCTGATGGTCTAGACTCGCGTGGAGGTCAAGTTGTATGAAGGGAAATACCAGCTTCTGAAACACCCAACCCATTCGGAATCTTTGGAAGGTATGTGCTGAGTGGTGGGAGAAGTGATGGGAAACTGCCATCCGCCCCCCCCCCCAAACCTATATACCGAATCCGCGCAGCAGAGAGAAGATAAAAAGAGTCCATGTAACAGTTCATTTCGACAAGGTGCAAGGGAATCGTCATCAATGGCAGAGCTTCAGCGTCGTGTGCTAGGGTTCGGATGTAGAGCCAACCGTTCCATATGCTGAACAGTCCCATCTTTTGGAGGTGCTGGCGTATTCTTGAGTACTTTCAAGGAAAGGTTGAGCAGACGTCTCGCCAATCATCACTCTCAGCAGGAGGAGAGGGTGGAGCTGTGCCATCATCCTGTAGCGGGGTAGGGGGAAGAAAAACTCATTCCCGACGGGTCAGGTGTTGGTTATGGAGACAGGACAGGTTAGTTAGACTCGCAATCGCAACACAACGAGCGTCCCCGGGATCGCGCGCAACGACTTCTACCTTCTGAGAGGGTCCATTGTAATGGGTGTCTGCCACCCCTAGGGGGAGTTGAAGCGAGTGGGGTCAGCCTTGTTCAAGTGTCGGAATTCCACCATCATGCGCCAATTCCCGTTCATTTTGCGGACGGGCCAGACGGGGCTATTAAAAGGGGAGGATGCGTGCCTTCAAACTCCCTCCTGCAGCAAGGCCTGAGCGGCCTCTGTAAGACCTTGATGTCCCCCGGGCACCCTATACTGCCGATTGCAGACGACCTTGGAGGGAGGGGGTAACAAACTGTTCCCATTTGGCCGCTCCGACCACCACCGTAGCACGGGCGACTCCAAAAGTGAACGCCTCGGTTGGTGTGTAGGGACTGTCCCTTTTTAGACATTCCTCCCCTGTATGCATTCAGGCAAATCTGCAATTAAGACAGCTGCAGTCCGACGAGGTTTGTTCCCGACAGCCATGCGGACCTTGACTTCCCTCGCGGGCAAAAGGAAAACTCCCAAACCCCCCTATCTGCATCTGTGTCCCCTTCCACGCAGCGGGGTTACCCGGGATCATGGTGTGTTGGGCACTTGTGTCGATGAGTGCCATCCACTTCTGCACGTTCCCTTTTCCCCAGTGTATCGCTACAGCTATATGTGGCCTCAGGTCTCCCAGGCAGGAGAGGGCGCTGGAACAAATTCGCCGGGACCCCTGGCCTTCATCCTGTGGGAAGAGGTTGGGGGCGGGGTCCTGCCATCCCGTGGGTGAAGGTTCCTGCTGGCGGAGATGGGCTACTTCTTATCTCAGCAGGTCCCGGAGCTGAGCCATGAGTGCAGGGGAGAGAGTCAGGTGAGGGAGGGGCGTAGGCAATAACATATTTTGCAGGGGCAGCCCACGTGGACAGGAGGTTGTGGGCGCTCCCTGTGTCTGGCTTGGACTCGGCGTGGCTGTGGATCTTCCCGTGGCCGGGCTTCCCCACACAGAGCTCTTTCCACCGCGCGTGGAGAGCGGAGGTCGGGACCCGTCTATGCTGGCGCGGTCCACCCCTGCGCGCAACAGGTCTAGGTACGGCTGCTTGCGCGTGAGTCGGGTGGTCGTGTCTCCAGCCCTCGTCTTCGCTCTGCATACCTGGGTGGCCTCCCCCGCTGCAAGAACTCCAGCCCTTCCAGGAGGGTGATGGCGTCCCGCACGGTCTTCCCATTAGCTAATCCAATGAGGGGCAGGACCACTAGCCTCAAATCGGGGCACGCAATGGTAATCAGGTACCCCGTTAGCGCGCTGGTCACCCTGGTGCTTTCTAACAACCCGCGATCGCCGGGTTCTCATAGATGCCGGTCACCAGCGCCCATCCCCTGACGACCCCTGTGCACTCACTGACCGTGCTCCACTGTGGTCGCCCGTATGTCCCACTCGAGGAGGGCAGAGTACCGGACCCTCACTGCGGTCACTACCCGATCCCACAGGGTATTCGTGTTCCCATTCCCTCAATGTGGCGCCAGCAGGGAATTGTTAATGCTCTATTGGACAGACAAGCTCCCTAGGGCGCTCGCTTCCTGGTGAGAGAGGCTCAAATTGGGGGCAAACTTATCCCACAGTCGGAGCAGCCATGTAGCCAGGTGCTTGACCCGCCGCTGGCTGTACATGTCCGCCAGCTGCGTCAACTCCTTTATGGAGAAATCCTGAGTCTCAATAGTCTCGGAGGGACCCTGTGTACTCATCCCCGTTCCCCTCCTTTTCGTGGTGGACCTGGGACTGTGTTTGGACAAGCCAAGCCTGCAGGGGCTCGGGCACATAGGGTGGAAGGCGGGCATGACGGGGCCCTTGCTCTTCGGGCACCCCTCCTCGTTCGTATCCATCCATATATTCCCATCCCCCAGACATACGTCCAGCTTGACGCCGCGCCGGACGAGGGCTCGGATTTAAATGGATCTGGCTGCCAGCCAGCCCTACGGGTGGCTTGTTCCTGCTGTGCCTGGATACACCGGCAGGCGACCTAGGTACCCCGAACCTCGAGGTCATTGGCCTGGGTCTGGGCAGTTTGAACTGCCTCCTGCAGTGTGCAACATAGTTGCGGGAGGGTCTCTATCTCTCTTTCACTCTGCCGGCGGGTATTCTGCAACTGACCAGTAATCGAGACCTGGCGCCTCAGGAGGGACACCAGGAGCCAGAGAGCACCCCTTGGACTGGGACTGGGAAACACTTACTGCTGTAGGAGGGCCACAACGTGGTGTCCCAGTTTCTCACCACGTGGATATAACTGCTCAGCCCAGTCCACTGGCTTACCGTGGTTTGCCAGCATAATCGTCAACCTCTCAAATCCCTCGATCTCGTCTGTCCACCCCGGGATTCTCTCCTCTGTATCTGCACTTGCCTTATAACCCCCGTTCTAAAACATTTTCCCCGCGTCTGTGTCCAGCCATGATCTTCAAGACCCTGCTCGCAGCGCCTAATGTTGTGTGAAAATGTTCTTTTGGAATCTCAAAGATAGATGTATCTGAACACATAGTCTTTGTATTTTTAATAAAGGGAATATTTAATTCCAAAGACAAACGCGGGGACAGAATGGATGGGAACGGATACACACTCGCACACACATACACGGGAGACCGTGAACGTGAGGAGGAATCGCAACAAGGATGAGATACACACACACACACACACACACACACACACACACACACACACACACACACACACACACACACACACACACACACACACACACACACATACACACACACACACACACACACACACACACACACACACACACACACACACACACACACACACAAACACCCAATAAACAAGGTACAGCTTATCAAGAGATGAACATTTCAATGCCTGAATACCCTGGCCCAAACAAGTATTGGCTGTAACACTCCCTGGATTCTGACTAAGACGCTCCCAAACCACATGGTAGTGCACACTCTTACCAGTCGTCTCTGCAGCGTTCTTTCACTACTCCTGGGGTAGTCGAAAGAGGGAGGTACAGGAAATTGCAACACTCTTGATAGTGCTGGGTGAAGCCTGACCAGTTAATTTGGACAGGCCAATGGTTTGGAGGCCAGGGACAAAGGTGCGTGCCACGGCCAATGGTCAGGGGAATTCAGGAACATAGGTGCTATCCTCGACCCATCTCTACGCCCACACCTGATGGGTGGGGATGGAGCCACAGCTTGATTGACAGTGGTGTCACTTCCGATCCGAGGAACAATGCAGTTCTCCGAACAGCGGGGTTCAGTGTTTTTACTGTCACGTGACAGCCATGTGCTCCAGGTTGAGGAACAAAGGTGCTCTCCTACTACACATGCATACCTTGGATGATGAAGCTCTTGCTGATACCAGACCCAATTCACCTTATAATGGAGTACTAAACATATTAAAATTAAATCAGGCATCCATGCTCTAAAAGAAGCTTGTCTCAACAAAGTGATCTGAGATTCAAAGTATTCAAGTGACAATGAAGAAAACCAATGCACGGCGATGGAGCTGAAGGTGGAATAAAGCCAGCTGGAATCTCACCATATAGTATTGCCAGCTGTGCCGAGTCGGCGTGGCAGCCTCTTCCCTTTATTAAAAAATATAATTGGAAAAATAGCCATAAGAATAGAAGGACAAGTAAATAAATCTGGAGAGAAAGCGGCCATTCTGTGTTAACTGCACAGGACGTCAGTTGTTGCAGAGCAGGATATACCCGGGTCCATTTGTACAAAGTGTGTCTGTTACTGTATCAGGGTGATCATTGTCAATCATTCGCTTTCCTTCTGACCTGGTCCACGCAGTCCACGTCCTGTTCCTGACCATGTTCAGTGACCCAATGCACACATAATCACACCTGTCATGTCGGATACAAGAGTTCGGCGCAATCATACAACGCAAATTAACAAACACTCATGTGCGTCAAATCATATTACACGCAGTAAAAGGTTAATGTGTCGTATTTCTGTTAATTAACACATCGAAAACGAGCGGGTGCATATATCAATCAGAGAAAGGAGCGGCGGCGCGTTGACAAACCCACACCGACAGCAGGTACTGGATGAATCGAATCTCCGCATTTTGAAACTTCAGTTAATGAGAATTTACAGCACAGTAAAGCGATTTACTAACTAATAAGGGGCACCAAGAACATCCAGGATAGGATAGTAAATCTTCTATACATCAAGAAAACAGCTCATAAATCTTGATGTCAAAGTCCATTCTCTTGCAGTTGTGGAGATAATTGCCGTCAATATCGGAGGTAATTCTGTCTCTGACTCTGAAGAGAAGCATGGGAAGGATTCCCATATTAATAGTGCAGGAAACCACTCCAGTTTTATGGGATATTTGGAATTCATTGGTCCGATGTTGTTCACGGTCACTGAGCCAACAAGTTTCAGTTCGTCCGTTTGAGCCTCGGGTATTTATGACACAATCTGAAGTGACATTAGTGAACCGCCTACCGCCTTCAATAACACTGTCACTGTATGGTCGAAAAATAATGTTCATTCAAAAATCTGCCCTCACTGTCCTTCATGCAGATCACCTCAAATTACTCAACTCAGTTTGCCACGAGGTTGGAACCTAGCAGTCAAATCCACCGTCTTGCACGCCTCCGACGTAATAAAAGGCTTGTGTTGACAAAGGGCCCGGGACCAGAACAGAAGCAAAACGTGCAGATCCGCACAATGACCTCAAAAATACTTGTTTCCACGAGCTTCTGTGAACAATGCTTAAAGCTCCGAATGAAGAACAAGTTTAGGTACAACGTTCAGCTCAAAATGCGGAATTACTCACGTAGGAGGTGGGTGCTAGTTTAAGCAAAGGAGGCTGGTGGCTGAAGTTCTGGAATCCGGGACCGGGATATATCAGCAGCCGCCAGCCGGTAAACGAATGCGCCAAGTATCACTGTAATTAAGAACTGATTGGGTAGATGGAGGTAGCAGATGGTCGACTTAAAATGCCTCTTCACTGAAAGGGGGCGGTGTACATGCACCTGTCTTCATCACTGGTGCTGAGGTCGAGAGGGTTGAGAGCTTCAGCTTCCTGGAAGTGAACATCACCAACAGCCTGCCCTGGTGAAATCATGTAGATGCCACGGCCGAGAAATCTCACCAGCGTCTCTACTTCCTCAGGAGTCTGAAGAAATTTGGTTTGTCTCTTTTGACTGTCACCAACTTTTACCGATGGACCATAGAAAGCATCCAATCTGGATGTATCATGGCTTGGTACAGGCAACTGCTCTGCCCAGGACCGCAAGAAACTGCAGATAGTTGAGGACACAACCCCGCGCATCACAGACACCAGCCTCCCCTCCTTGCACCCTTGTCTTTACCTTTCGTTGTCTTGGTGAAGCAGCCACCAGGATCAAAGACCTAACCCACCCGGATCATTTTCTCTTCTCTACTCTTCCATCGGGTAGAAGACACAGAAGCCTGAGGGCACGTACCACCAGACTTAAGGACAGCTTCTACCCCACTGTGATAAGACTATTGAACAGTTCCTTTAAACACTGAGATGGGCTATGACTTCACAATCTACCTTGTTGTGACCTTACGCATTATTGCACTGCACTTTCTCTGTAGCTGTGACACTTTATTTTGTATTGTTATTGTTTTTACCTGTACTACCTCAATGGACTCCGTACTAACTCAATGTAACTGCACCGTGTAATGAATTGACCTGTATGATCAGTTTGTAAGACACGTTTTTCACTGTACTTCGGTACAAGTGACAATAGTAAACCAGTACCAATACCAATGTAACCCATTAAAGACGTGACGTTGTCACTGCCCTTTGAGTCCACTAAAGGGAGATTTTGACCGGGTCGATAAAGATTGAACCGGCGGCGGAGAGCAGGTGTGGTTCAAGCCAGCGACGTATTTCTCCATCACTGTCTTAGATGTCTTCAGAATGAAACGACAAACTGTCCTGCCCAACTTATGTGTTGTGATGTTTTACATTCAGCCATCAAATCCACGAAATATTTCACCTGAGGTACCACGAGAAGGGGAAATATGGAATCATTACGAGGTCGGGCCATGTACAGCAACATTACTCAGTGGTCAGCAGTGGCCGGCAGGACCGGATCGCTCATTGTATGGTGACGGGCGGAGGAATGAGATCCACTGCCAGAAGATGTACCACGTCAAACTCCGGTCAGTGGTGCAAATGTCTGCCGGAACGTATGAGGCATGGGGATTCCTGGCGGTACGTTAGGATTACCATCGGCAGTTGCCCGTCTGGTCCCCATGTGTCTAAAATTTCGAGAGCTGCGAGCAGGGTTCGAACCTGCGTGGGGAATCCCCATTGGATTTCAATTCCAACGCCTTAATCACTCGGCCATCGCAGCTCTGCCTGTGTTTAACCGCCCACCGTACCACTGCTCACAGCTACGGTTGTTGGGCCTTAAGCGTGGGTTAAAATGATTTGTTTACAGCGGCACAGAGCAATGAGGATGGTAAGTAATCAATACGATACCAAAAGAAGTCTCGGCCGTTTGGAGATGTGTTTTCTGCACCGTCACTTCAGAAGGTGAGGGTGGAGAGAAGTCATTTGCTTCTGTGCCGAGAATGATCGATGTTTCCACTGCATGGATTAAAGTGGAGTTCCCGGCGCAGACATGGACTTTCATTCACAGTAAACCAGACGCGCGTGTACCTTGAACTTCTGAATGCAGTGTGATGAGCAGCCGAAGTTACTGCCTCCTCGGTGTTATGACCATCCCGGTCGATGTTCAACAGTCCTGTCAAGTCCATTCTTTGTTCCACTGGATTCCTCCATGTGAGTGATTGCGAACGGTTCGCTCTGGGTCATTTCTGAAATGTCTTAATGTCTGCAAAATGGGTAACGACGTGGTTTAACGAAGAATGACAACCTGCCTGAACTCTTTGGACCATTCGTCAGTCCTTCAGAGGAGAATCGACGACTGCGTAGATCTGAAGCTGTACCCCAGATGGGCTGTTCCACTACGTTCGTGGAGTTTCCAGGTTATTGCTGATTTGGGTGTTATGGCCCTCTCTTCACACGCTGGGTGAAGACGCCTCTCCATTGAGATCGCTTGCACTCTTTGATATTGATAATTATTTGCAAAATTTACACATGATGTAACCTCCGTGAAATAAAACAAAATAGTTTTCTTTGAGAAACAACCGACTGGTGTCTGATATTGTGGAACTCAGTACACACAGGAGACTGCTGCAAAAGTGGGCCTCTGTTCAGTGAACTAAACTTATTGAAAATATTCACCAACAATGAACGCTGCAAATGAAAGCTGGTCTGGAATTGTCACCTCCACCTGAATATCATGGCCTGTGTTAGTGCATTAAGTTATCAATTTTTCATGTCGTACTATGTCTAGCCCGTATTCTATGGAATTTAGCAGAATGAGCGGTGGCCTCATTTAGATAAAAGAGTAGATCTTAGGGGAGAGTGACAGGGAAGAGGTTGGGATGATTTAACCACTGGGAGAGTCAGAAACAAGGGGACGGAACTCCAAGTTAAAGTGAAGGTCGCTTAATACTGAGGTACCCAATCTCTTCTTCACGCACAGAGTGGTGAAACTCTCGAATTTTCTGCCGGGGCGATTGGCCGAAGCTGGATCATTAGTATTATAATAAGTGGGTTGGATAAATATTCGTTGGAACGAACATGGATGGGTTTGGATCAATGGCCCAGAAGAAGAGTTGGGACCAGGACCAACTGGCTCAGTTACGTCTCATATTCCGCTCAGTTACCTCCATCGTTCTTTCGCTGATCCTGCAAGTCTTCCGTCACGTCACCGTCTACCACTTCCATTCCTGCACTGTCTGTATTTATTTGGTTTTCAGTTTCGCTCTACCTCGCAGATTATACATCTTAATTTCCAAACTGTCCAGCCCACCATTCCCCCCTCTGGGTTGTGACTGCACTCGCCGTTGCCATCAGTAGATTGTTGTATCTTTGGGGAACAACGGTTATAGAAACGGACTGGAGATGAGGGAAGTGTAAACCATAATCTCGCTGGCAATCGAGAGGACCAGAAGAACATCGCGATAGGCTATTAGACGAAAAAATGAACAACTTGGGGATGACATGTGATCTGTGGAAGGACAGGGCTGTTCAATGGCAGAAGCGAGGATGGACGGAGAAAAAATGGGGGCAAATGGAAGAAAACATGGAGGGAGAATCAAGAATCAAAATACTTAACCGTCAAGATTTGGATTCGAACCTACGCCTCCAGTGGAGACATTGACTTGAACGCAGCGCCTTAGACCGCTCGGCCATGCTGATGAGAACGGGTAACAACATGATTAATTTCCCTACTGCAGCAAATGATAATATTTGGCTGTGTTTACTTTTCCCGGGGGTGAGTTCGGAGAAAATACAATCTTCATTTTCAGCCGGATGCTACATTTTAGAAGCTCGTGATTTATTTCATGATGGACAGACAGGCAGAGAATAGAAGGAATTGGGCCACTTGAAAGCGAATAAGATTAGTTTAATTTGGCATCATAGTCTGAGAAGACGTGAGTGGGTGAAGGTCCTGTCCATGGTGTTGTCCTGTTCTGCCGCATTGTACAGAACCTGACCCCACATCTGCTGTCATCATCAGATAGATTTTCGCTGTTTGACATCAACTCACCGAGCTGATCCTTGTCACAGTTCCAGAGTGGAACTGGGCAAGCAACAGGTCACCAACATTCTGTCCTCACACCTCTGACTGAACCCCGCCGTCTCAAGCTCCATCGGTCCGTCGCCGTCTGCCATCATCTCTTCAAATGTCGCCTTGCTTCGTAAAATCACAGTAACCGCATCAGTCATCTCCGAACGTGACCGTCAGGCCCCGCCCCGCGTACGTTTATGAAGTAAGAGAAACCTATGTTTAAGGTCCTAACCCAATAGCCACGCAGCTTCACTGTGGTGTCTCCACAGCTGCGATTTTACCTGATGAATGTGCATCTCACTCCGCCGTCCCAGCAGCAGCTGTTCGCGACAGTTTGAGGAGCTCCTCCCCGATGTTTATGAGACCGTTTGCAGAAATACGTCACAGACAAGACACATGAAATGAAACGTTTCGTGAAACTAAAAGAAGCATTTCATTATGTTGCCCATGAGGGCGGAGTCACCGAGGTAAACGCGGCGTTGGAGATTGCTCGAAGCCGAAGCGGTTAAAACGCGTGTGTTTGAATCAGATGAGACAGTTGAGCTGGAGGGAGTGACCGACAGAATAGAAGCAAAATCGCATTGGTAAAACGACCGTGACAGGACTCAAATCTGCAAGCTTCCGATGACCTCTAATCAACCACCGAAGTGATACGCCTTATCCATTAGGCCACATGGTCGCGCCCTGTGAGGAACGCCAAGAGAAAGAGCTAAGAAAACTGCTCGGGCCTATGTCCTTCGGGTGAGTGAGAAGGAGGGATGCATTTCTCAATCACAGAGAGAATTAACCAGTGCCAATATTTTCCACATGTGGAATGATTCGCGATGGAGCTGCATGCACTTACACACTGAACATCGTTTTCATCCCGGTTGGAAAGTTAGAAAGTTCACTTTTCCTGCCCCACCCCTTCCCGGTGACGGATGCAAGGCAGTCAAGCTTGCTAAGCGAGATGTGTGGAGTGAGCGATTTCAGGGCCGTAATTATTTGTGAGTTGTGCGGACAACTTGAGGCAGGCATAACGTTCCGTTCTCCGTGGGCCATCTGTATCAACACGAGGTTCCTCTCCTCAACTTCACCACTGCTGTGTATTATCCGACGGAGTTGATCAAGGAACGTGTGAACAGAAGTATGCTTAAAGCTGTGCAGCACCAAGAACAGTCACGGATCTTTTACGACAGAAATAAATGAAATAAAAGCGATCACAAATTGAAGAAGTAAATGTGTCATCATGCGATTTCGTCACACATTCTAAGAACATAGAGAAATGTAAATTTTATCATTTCTGAAGATCTGCAAATTTCCGTTCCTCGCTTCTCACACTGAAGGCATGCAACGGACGGAATTATATCCAGATGCGGTTGAGAACCAGAAGTCAGACTGCAGAGAGTTTGTCTGCGTTAATACCAGGGAAATGTATTGCCGAAGTTGAACATATTCAAACTATCAGCCACCTCCCTCGCTGGAAGCGATTTCATGCCGGTTGCATCCCGTTCTCTTCTGTTTGCACCTCGTTAAACAGACAAAACAATTGGTTTCCATGTCTGTACCATCTGAGGAAGTTATACATCACCAGCTATTGATGGGTTTGTCTATTTTATTTCACCTGTGAGGAACACTGAATCTGTGGTTCGATCAAACGTAAAGAGCGGAGGTGGGGGGGTGGAGGGTGAAGTGTTAGCGGTGGTGCAAATGGAGGCGACGAAGTGTTCATTAAATCAGGCGGAGTTGTCACTGCGGAGAATCTGTTCCTGGATGCGGTGATACAATAATTGGAAGACGACGGAGCAGTGGATCTGAAGAAACGAGCAGCATCTGAAGTAATTCCCTCGCCAGCAGACGAACAAGAGAATTTAATGCAATTTACATCTCATTATTACAGTTGTGGGACGGCGCGGGGGCTCCGTGGCTTAACTGGTCAAAGCGCCTGTCTTGTAAACAGGAGATCCTGGGTTCAACTCCCAGCGGAGCCTTTCATTTATGGGGTGAATTGCCGTGTGATGAAGGCGGGTTCCATGCAAGCACCGCTGTTCACGCACCTCCAAACATAAAACAAAAAGCAACAGAAGAAATAAAAAGCCCCCAAAACGCTACAGGTCTGTTGGTGTCTGCGAATCAAGAAACAGGACGAGAGCTTCAACCAGATGACGTTTACGATTACTTTGTTTTTCCGCTTCCTTGCGTTTTTGCGGTGTGGTGTTAGTTTAGGGTGACAATCGTTTGCAAACGCGGTCGTGTCCTACTTTATGACCTCACCCTGGTCCTGTTGACAAACGATCTCACCCCGCGTTGCGCAAGTGTTTTCGACTCGAACTCCGAGCAGTTTGCTGTGTATTTTAACACGTGGTAGCAACAGCGTTGGGGCTATAAGCTGGAATGCAGATTTACATTTGTTTCGTTTAAATTTGGGCCACGCTCGTTACCTTCCCACAATCTCCCACAGCAACTTTCGACTGTTCTGCAGCTCTGCAGTGATTTCAGTGATCCTGGCACCAATGCAGGATCTTCGTCACGGTGATTTGATTTTTTTTCGATTTTCTTCTGCAAAACATGTCCCAATGCATTTCTAACACTGCAACAAGTAATATTGCTGCAGTAGATTTGCAACCAATGGCAGTGGTAGGATTCGAACCACGCCTCTGAGGAGACTGGATCCTTAATACAGCGCCTTAGACCGTTCGGCCACACTACCACACAACGAAGCTGTTTTTCGTTCATTACATAACAACGCTCATTGGTTGAACATGTTAATCTTGAAAGTTCTGTGCCCGTGTTTGATTCGAAATTATTTGTCCCAGAGGCTTGTTGCGGCTTCCCGTTTTCCAATCCATCCAATGTCTCCTCAAAGTAGACCGGAGACAGAAGAGGTAAGCGGTTGTCACGTCAGACGGCAAGATGGCAGACCACGACGTTTTCCATACGTCAGTTCAGGGACGCTAGTTTTCATGAGTACTCTCAGTGTCGACATGGGTCAAAAGAGTTCAACTCAGACATTTCCAGCGAATGCAAGGAGTGACCTCACCACCCTACCTACCTGTGTTGTTACGTACAGTGAGACTTGGGCATACACATCAAGATGTCCATAAAGTGTGCGCTCAAAGTTCTTCATCTAAGTGAAGCAATCCCAGCTTCCGCAGCTTAAAATTGCAAATTAAATCACTCACAGTGGCAGCGATACCATAAAATATCTTTTAGCCCCTCTCTGGGATATTCACAACCGTTCTAATGTGTACGAACAGATATCTGCAGAAACGTCCGATATTGGCCGAAGTTTTCATGAAGGCTTTACGATTTAATGACGTTCACCCGCCGTTGCCTTTACTGCAAACAGCAAAACATGCACCACACCAGAAACTGTACCGTCTGCACGGTTCTACGCATTATCTTCTGAATCTGGGTATTTATTTCAAAGAAGTAATAAAGATTACCATTTCGAAAAGGAGTTTCTGCGGGGATAGGGAACCGCATAAACTGGGCACTTGCATGTTGTGAGGCGACAGGTTCAGGGCAAAAGGTAAAGTTATTCCGTGAATTATAGAAGACAAATTTGTCGATTTTTCTTCAGAACATGTTTGAATTACAATGAACCGAATGCAAGGAGCTTGTTAAAACTGCAACATTAACAGAATGCAATAAGTTGAGTAAACTTGAGGCAATCAAAAACATAAAACATTGACCTACACACAAACATCCATGGACATCGTAAAGACCGAAGAGCACCTAGACGCTCAGTCATTTAACTATGCATTCCAGCCAACCTCGTTATCGTATCAACCCCCTTTTTGTCAAGTATTTATCTCACCCGTCTTTGAAATCATCAAAGGCTCAATACCCGTAGCAATTTTCAGCATTGACATCGGATTCCGTGGTGTGACGGTAAACATGTTCGTCTGTTCGTCTCTCTCCGACAATGGTGGAAACACGTTGAAACCTTTCCGTAGTTTCTGATTCCTCCCAGAACGGACAGCCTTCACTGAACTCCCTCTCTCTGTTTTGTTGTCAATGTCCTGCGGATTACATTTTTATGTAAAATAGTGTCCTAGATCAGCGTGGTTTCTGTAGTGCAGCTGTTATCACGTTAGCCTCACAGGCGTAAGATCCCCAGTTCAGTCCTGCGTAGGAACATGATTTTGAATCCTGCTCCAGGTAGTAAGGCGATTTCGTCTTGCCGTTCTCATTCGCCTTGAAAACAGCGGCCAACAAATTTTGCTCTGATGTTAGGACATTTGATTCGGTTAAACAAATTCAGTTTATCCAAATAACCCTCATCACGTTTGCGGTTTCTCCTTCCGTCTCTCTCTCTTTCCCTCTCTCACTACGTTGCCATGTTTCCATAAACTCCTTTACTCCTCTTCCGCTATTTTCATCTATCACTTTCCGAAGGGGATGGTTATTTAGGACTGAAGGATGGAGAAATATCTCGATTCAGATGAATGCTCCCATGCGACAGCTGTGAGGTTAATTGCTGCATTTGACACAGTGAGGGTTCGAATTTTGGAAAGTGAAGGAATCATGGAACAAGAGAAAAGACGGAAAATTGCCCTGAAATCGACCAAATATTGTTGAATGTAGGAGGGAGCTCGACGGGCCGATCGGCATATACGTGCTGCAATTGATTTTGCTTTTTGTCATCTTTCAGTCTTTATCTCACAAGAAAAGTCCCATCTCTCCATCTACCCTCCGCTTCTCTCTCGCTCGCTCCATTCCCAGCTCTATCCCTCACCCACTTTTCAACCACGCTTCACTTTGTGTCTCTTGCTCAGATCTGTTTTCCGATTCAGCATCAATATTGTCCCACAAGATATATGGATACATTCAAAACCGAGCCAATGACTATATCTGCGTTTCCGTATGAAGTGGCATTGGGAAGGCGAGAGGTGGGTGTGGCAGCTGATGCCGCCTGGAACTGGGGTCATATGGGGCATTACCTGCAGTTTCTGGCCAATGAAAAACTCAGGCAGTTTTGAGGACAGACAGACTAGCACTGGGTCCAGCGTTCACAGGAGATGTGTAGAGCTTGGGGTGTAAAAACAATGGAGACACAATGACAGACCAGGACTCAAAGACATGCCAGGTCCTCAGAAACTCAGCGATTCCGGATAATCACTGGACTTCCACTGCCTACCGGGAGTGGAGAGTTGGCTGGGTATGGATACCTGCACTCAGTAAGAGAGAGAGAGAGGCTGAGGCAGAGGGATAAATAAATAACCATAGAACCATACAGCGCAAAACAGGCCTTTCACCCCACCTTGTTGTGCCGTCCATCAAACCACCCTCACACTATCTAACCCTTTCCTCCCGCATATCCCTCTATCTCACATTCCTCCATATGCCTATCCAACAAACTCTTGAATCTGTCCAGTGTATCTGCCTCCACCCCAGGCAGTGCATTCCATGCACCAACCACCCTCTGCGTGAAAAACCTCCCCCTGACATCTCCCTTGAACCTACCACCCATAACCTTAAAGTTATGCCCTCTTGTCTTGAGCATTGGTACCTTAAGAAGGAGGTGCTGGCTGTCTACTCTATTTATTCCTCTCAATATTTTCTATATTAGTTTTTGTCCTTTACCCCGAACTGCGACTGACAGCACAATCCGTCTTCTGTTTAGGTCACGTCATTTGATATTACGTGTCCTCAATAAAGTCAAATTTGGGATATTTGAGCCCTGTGCAATCCGAGTGGGTTCACAGTCCGCAGGACTGAGCCCTGTACATCGGCAATGGTGAGGAACAGATTGATTTATAAATGGGAAGAGAATGAGAAAGGAATTACCAATCGGCACTGACTCACCAACAAAAACTTTTCACGAAGAGAGTCTTTGAAGAGCCAGTCCCGAGTCAGTGTGTGAGCGGACCGACATCGTCCTGTTCAATAAAGAGAGTCAGCGGAAGGCGGCTCCCAGGCACGGCTTCTACGGAGAGATATTTTGTGGGACAATATTGATGCTGCGCTGTTGCTGAGGCAGTCCGGCTGCTTCTGCCTCGTGCACTCCGTGGGCCCGGGCGGCGATCCGTGTCGTTTTATGGATTTCAATACCCAGAGATCCCGTTTACATTTTAGTCTCTGCTGATCTGTCGGGAAGATTCAGCTCGAAATGTGGCCATTGACTTCATACGCCGATGGGAAACTGCTGGTGATACATGAAAATGTACTCCCTTTGAGAATCGGTGGCCTCAATTTCAGCAAAAGGAGAGCGTTGAATGCCAAATGTATAAACGACGATCTTCCATCACTCGGATTCCAACTGGGGTTGCTGCGACCACAACGCAGAGTAATAATCACTACAATCTCACGGCCTCACACTTGATCTCTGCACTACCTGCACTGTCAACCCCTCTGATTCCAGTATGATTCACCCACTGACCTCCGCTGAAAAGCATCCCGCTGCTCGTCCGCGCTTCCACAGTTCAAACACAGAAAATATTGGAAATGCTCTGTGATCAGCCAGATCTGCGGCAAGATAAACAATGTCAGTGTCACGGGCCCTAGACCCATCGACAGAACAGAAAAGGCGGCCAAGAATTTTTGTGCAGTGAGTGTGTGGGAGTGGGATGTCTCTGACAGGGTCAAACTGGGGTGACGTTTCAGTCAAAACAAACTGCTGGAGGAAGTTAGCGGGTCAATCAGCATCTTTGAAGAGCAAAGGGTAGTTGACATTTCTGGTGGATACCCTACAAATGAACTTTGACCTCGGGGCTGGCTGTAAACAATATTATCTGGTCAATGAGTGATTGCGAGCAGTTAGAGGGTAAGAACATTGATAAAAGACCCCAGTCAAATAAAACGTCGGAGTTGGGAAACGCAGAGCAGTCAGTCCAACATGTGAGGCTGGGCATGTGCATCAGTCCCAGAGGAAAAAATAGACAAGCGAATGGACAGATGGGTGACTGATACAGAGGAAGAAATCAAGCTCACAATTCCTGTTCGTGTGAAGAGCAAGGCTGGCAGAAATAGGGCTCGTCAGTTGACGAGGGGAATTGAGAATTCTCCGGAAAATGAATGAGGACTGAGCGGCTGGGAGGAAGCGAATCCTTTGAGGGGTATAAGGAATGTGGGAGTACACTTGAAGGGGAAATCAGGATGGCAAAAGTGGGACATAACTGATCTTTGATGGATGAGGTCAAGGAGAATCCTAAGATATTCTGTGGATGTTAAGAGCAAAGAGTAACAAGGGAGAGCATTTTCATGCAAGGATCCATGTGTGGACTCACAGAAAAGATTGGTGAGATCTTACATGGATACGCCTCGTCTGCATTCAGCATGTAGAAGTTCATGGAAGCCAGGGCGTTCTGAAAACCGTATCGTGATGTCTTCAATCAGATCCACATTACAAAAGTGGACGAACTGGGAGTCTTAAAGCGCACAATGGAGTTTATGTCACCGGACCTGACAACGCGTAGCCTACGATATTGAGGAAAGGAAGGGAAGAAATTTCTGTGGGGCTCACAGTGATTTTTTTCAACATCGTTAAACACGCAAAAGCAACTGGAATGCGGCAAAGTGTCTAATGTTGCACGCTTTTTTTCATAAGGGCTGCAAGGACTATCCAGGAAACTACAGAATAGTGAAGGGAATCATGATGGGAATGTTACTTGAAGGTGTTCCGAGAGACAGGACCTAATTGCATTGAGGAAGGCACGGACTCAAGAGGGATTGTCAGCACGGCTTTGTGCCGAGGTAGCTGCCTGACGAATTTGACTGAGGTTTTAAGAGTTGACCACGAAGTTAGACAAGGCCAAGTTCGTCGACATTTATAGGACTATGGATTTTACCAAGGCATTTGAAAAGGTCCCGCGTGGTAGGCTCTTCAGGAAGTTTGGATCACATGGGACTCACTGAGAACGAGTCAACTGGATGGTAATTTGGCGTGGTGCTGGGAGTCAGTGTCCGGTAAAGGAGTGTTCCTGTTGTTTTTTGCTGGAAGCCTGTGCCCAGTGGAAGTCCGCATGGATCTGGTTCGTGTCCCTTGTTTTTCACATCTATACCAGCGATAGAGATGAAAATTAAGGTGGCATTGTTATTACCCGTGCGGGAGAAACTAATATTGTTGAGTTAATGAAGGTTATCTGAGACCACGACAGGACCTCGATCAACTGGGAATGTGGGCCGAGGAATGACAGATGGAGTTTAACTGGGACAAGTGCCAAGTGTCGTATGTTGGGATGGTAAACCAGGGTAGGACTTACACAGTAAATGGGACGTCCCTGTGGAGAGTTGTAGATGCGAGAGACCTCTAAGGGCATACTGTCCGGAATTTGACGACTCAGGTGGACAGGTTGGTGTAAACGATGTTTGTCACGCTTGCTCTCATCAGTCAGGGCACTGAATACAAAGTTGGGACGTCATGTTCGAGCTGTAAGTGACGTTGGTGTGACGGCACTCGGAAAACTGTGCGATTATGGTCAACTCGCTGCAGGGAAGATGTCGTTACCCTCTGGAGGGTGCAGAAAATATTCACAAGGGTGTTGCCGTGACTGGACAGCTTCACTTATAAGGAGAGACTGGATAAACTGGGACTTTTTCCCCTGGAGCAACGGAGACTGAGGAGTGACTTCATGGAGGTTTATAAAATCGTGAGTGACATGGATGTGTTGGATGATTGCTGTCTCTTTTTCTTGGGTAAGATAGACTGGAAGTGAAGATCATTCCTTTCAGTTGAGTGTGGAAAGATTGAACAGGATCTGATGGACAATTTGTTCACACAGTTGGTGGTTTTCTTAGTGGAACGGGCTTGCAGAGGTAATGAAGAGACGGGTGCACGTACAAAGACATGCAGGCATTTGCATGGAAAGCAAAAGTTTCGAGGAATATGGGCCCAACGCAGGCAAATTTGACTGGATCAGGTCGGTCCCTTCGTTAATATGGACGTATTGAGCCGGAAGGCCTGTTACCGCCGAGGAGAATAAAGATCTATTTCAGAGCCGATCGACCCCCAGCTCTCAGTTCTCAGTACATCGAAGACTGCAGTGATGCTGCTCTCACTTTTTCTTTAAATTTTCACCGAGATGCTTTACAGCTGTGCTGGCAACACGAGAAAATGATTCCCTGTAAACAATTGTTTCGAAATCGTTAATTTATGAAAGCTGCATCGAACTGACAAAAGCGATGCCTTGAAATATCTACTAATCGTTGAGATCGCGCCACACGGGATATTAAATAGTTAATTCGAATTAATTCTAATCCATCAATTAGAAGGTGTTGCAAAGCTCCAAAAACCTCGTTGAATCAATTAGCAGGGTAAGTGCAGAATGGGAAACCGAATTAGGTTTCAGATTTGTGTCGCAGCACCATTACATTGTCTGACGATGAGCATTGGCATGAGGTTGTCTCTGTGCTGCAATCGGCCAGCGCGTTCGGCTGTTAACCGAAAGGTCGTTGGTTCGAGCCCACCCAGGGACGGTGAACCAATGTTTTGTCCCCGACATTCAACACTTCCGGGAGTGCTGAAACAGTAAATTACCATTTCCTAGGGGTGAGAGTTTGAAAACCTGTTGTTGAAGCATAACTTGTATATTGTATCGAATGTGGATTATTTCGAACTTAGATTTGACCTCCAAAGAATGAAAGAAAGAAACAAACAAAAAATAAGTATCGTCGCTGGTTCCTTGTGCTGAAAGACAACCAGGGAATGCCGGATTGCTCTGTCGGTCAAAGACAGCGAGTTTGCATGTGTCGATGACGTCTGAGAGTTCTGAAACTTTAATTTCTTATCTGTCGACAGATCGTATTTCCACTTTATATTTATTTCAGCGTAATTCTACATTTGATCAGGAATATATCCTCTTACCACGTTATGTTCAAATGTTTCAACAGGAACAATACGCACTGTAATGGAAATTGGACAGGAGTTGTGATTTTAGTCATTATTCCACTGATCATGCTCGTTCATCTTTTAATGAGTCCTCGGTGTTTTTCTGAAATATTCTCACACCGACTGTGATGATAACAAAATTATATGTGCCGCATAAAAACGAACCATACAGCGATACAGGCACGGAGGCAGGGAGGGATATAGCGTGAAAACAGGGCTTTCGGCCCACTGAGTCCCCAAGAGACGTTCACCACTAACATACGCCAATCTTTCTTTATTCGTACCATATTCCTATCAATGATCCCCAAATGCTATCCATCAACGACACAATCAGGACACATTACGTTGGCCAAAACTGAGCTTCCAACCAACGTGTCCTTTGGTAATAGGAGGAAACTGGTGAACATGCAGGAAACCCACATAGTTAAAGGCGAAACTGCACACCGCACCCGGTCAGGCTGAGGTGAGGATTGAACCCGGGTCTAAAACGTCTGGGCTTGATGGCGCAACGAAGAACGCGTTGGACTTCTAACGTGCAATTTACTTGAAAGCGAACCACTTTACGTAATGAAACTGTGTTTTGCAATTGAATGGCACGGTGATTTGAAGCACGGCTTCGAATGTATTCCAATTACCCTGGACTTGTCAAGCATGTTCCGAATTGTTTGCTCGCAATCGAGTAGTTTTCAATTATTTTCTCTCCTTGTGAACACAGTTTAGTTCCACTTTTTCCCCATATGCCTTTAAACCTTAATCGTGCAGTACGGTAACAGTTCCTCCCGGTCGAACGAGAAGGCGCCCAATGACTCCCATGTTATCCTCCCAACCTGAAAGTCTTTGGAAGGTGCAAGGAATCTGAAACAAACGGAGGAAGCCCAGGCATTCACGAGGAGAACGGACAAACTCCTTATAGACAGTGGTAGGAATTGAACCCTGATCGTTGGCGCTGTAACTGCGCAGCGCTACCGTGCCGCCTCAAACACGTCACGTGAACAGTGGAAGGCAATCGACTTAACAGAAAAAACAGATGATTTTCAGACGATTTCGGTGTAAACATTCGCTGTAGCTGTAAACCTGCGGCGAGTAGGGTTCAATCCTGCGCGGGGAAACTCCACTGGATTTCGAATCCAACGCCTTAATCAGTCGGCCATCGCAGCTTCCCTCTGTTGGATTCCTGTATTTCGATCCCTCTTACGACAGCCACAGCCAAGTGAATTTAATTTGCTGCTTCCTCTGATGTTCTTCCGCTTCCATCACTGCTCAATAGTCTTGTATCTCCATCCATTATCACGCAATGTCAGTCGCTCTTCTACGCTTAATGAGATTTTCTGCCTATTTCCGTCTTTCAGCTGATAAATGTTGCAACAGGATGCCTGTTTCAGGGACAATTTGAGAATGTGCAGGCATTAAAAGATCTTAACTGGAGTTTCATTAGAACGGGAAATACTGCAACTCAGTCTTAGAACGTGGGCCATCAGCAGTTACATATTGTGGGTTCTGTTCTTAAACTTATTTTTATCCCTGCGGGAATTGAAAAGATTCCTGAATTCTGCCATCAATTTGCAGGAGGGGGCAGTGTGTTGATGGGCTCCTCCCCGAAAATCCACCGGCGCTGGAGAAGATTTACTGTGCGGCGCCCTCTGCAAGAGGCAAAACGCAAGTCAGTCTCTTCTGGCCAGACTCAAAAATCCTGCTGCGTCATCGCAAAATTCGTGCGGATCAATTGTTTGCAAAATATTATCCGGGAATCCGGTACTGTAACAGGAGGGCAACTGTGGGACTGGTTTTGTCGCTTCGTCAGTGAACGAATGAAGGGAACGGACGCGAGTCTGCGTTTGACGAAATTCGATGTTTTATTCAGTAACTTTATCTATATGCACCAAAGCGGGCTTCTCTGGGCTCTGTAGCGCAATGGATAGCGTGTTGGACTTCTAATAATGTGTGATCCAAGTAATTCAAAGGTTGTGGGTTCGAATCCCACCGGAGTCGGCATTTTGTCCGAATTCGTTCCAACGAAGTCAGAATTCGAGAGGGGGGTGACGTCACCTTATATCAGAAAATCTGGCAATTCAGGTCCTGGTCTGAAATAATCGACTCGTTCACTTAAACACGGAAAGGAGGTGATTATTTTCTCTTTGAGCGTCCGAGTCTGTGAAACAGTTGGGGAAAATGTTGAAGGTACTGAGTCTTTCATTATTTCAAAAGCGGGTGAGATACATTTTTGAAAAAAGGGGGCTGATAGGTTCACCGGGTTGTCTGGAATGCAGAATCAGACAGTCTGATCACCCGTGACCCTCATTAAATTATGGAGCGTCTGGGTGCTCTTCCGTCTTTCTGATGAGTACGGATGTTTCTGTGTGGGTACAAGTTTTATGTTCTTTTTTATTTTCTTCCGTTTACGCATCTTATTCGGTTCCATTCATGTTGCAATTTTGAAAAGCACCCTGTATCCTTTTCACTATAATTCAAACATACACTGAAGCAAAAATCGACAAATTTGTCTTCTATAGTTCAGGAATCATGGACTGATGAGGGACAGCCAGCCCTCGGAAGGAAGGAGTGCCCTCGGATTGGAAGGCAGTGACTAGTGGTGTCCCGCAGGGATCGGTTCTGGGACCTCTACTTTTTGTGATATTTATAGATGACTTAGATGAGGGGGTGGAGGGCTGGGTTAGTAAGTTTGCGGACGACACTAAGATAGGCGGTGTTGCGGATAGTGTGGAGGGCTGTCGGAGCTTACATAGGGATATTGATAGGATGCAGAGCTGGGCTGACAAGTGGCAGATGGAGTTGAATCCGGAGAAGTGTGAAGTGGTACACTTTGGAAGGACAAACTCCAAGGCAGAGTACAGGGTAAACGGCAAGGTACTTGGCAGAGTGGAGGAGCAGAGGGATCTGGAGGTTCATATTCACAGTTCATTGAAAGTTGCCTCACAGGTGGAAATAGCAGTTAAGAAGGCCAATGTGATGTTGGCTTTCATAAGTCGCGGGGTTGAGTTTAAGCACCGCGAGGTTATGATGCAGCTTTATAAACTCTAGTTAGGCCACATTTTGAGTACTGTGTTCATTTCTGGTCGCCTGTTTATAGGAAGGATGTGGAGGCATTGGAGAGGGTGCAGAGGAGATTTACTAGGATGCTGCCTGGATTGGAGGGTATTGAATATGAGGAGAAGCTTAAGGTGCTAGGGCTTTATTCACTGGAAAGGAGGAGGATGAGAGGAGACATGATAGAGGTATATAAAATATTAAGAGGAATAGATAGAGTAGACAGTCAGCGCCTCCTTCCCAGGGCACCAATGCTCAAGACGAGAGGGCATGGCTTTAAGGTTATGGGTGGAATGTTCAGGGGAGATGTCAGAGGAAGGTTTTTCACCCAAAGAGTGGTTGGTGCATGGAATGCACTGCCTGGGGTGGTGGTGGAGGCAGATACATTGAACAGGTTCAAGAGCTTGTTGGAAAGGCATATAGAGGAATGTGAGATAGAGGGATATGCGGGAGGAAGGGGTTAGGTAGTGTGAGGGTGGTATGATGGACGGCACGACACGGTGGGCCGAAGGGCCTGTTTTGTGCTGTATGGTTCTATGGTTCTATGGTTCTAAATAATTTCACTTTTACCGGGAATCTGTCCCCTCACAATATGCAAGTGCACGTTTATGTTGTACCGCATCCCCACGTAAACCCCGTTTCGAAGTGGTAATCTTTGTTGTTTCTTTAAATTAACAACCCGGACAGAAGGCACAGTTTCTGGTGTGCTGCATCCTTTTCTGATTTCAGAGAAGGCAACGGCGGGTGAACGTTATTTAGTCATAAAGACTTCATGAAAACTTCGGCCAATATTGGACGTCTGTTTATATATCTGATCGCACAATTTAGAATGGTTGTGAATATTCCAGAGAGAGTACAGAAGAGGTTTTCTTGAATAGCTGCCAATGTGAGTGATATCATATGCAATGCGAAACCGTGGATGGTGGGATTGCGTCATTGAGACGAAGAACTTTGCGAGGTCACTTTATGGACATATTTGTGTCCATGCCCTAAGGTCACTGAACGGAGCAACAGAGGCAGATGGGGCAGTGAGGTTATTCTTTGCATCCGCTGAAATATATCATTTTCACCCAACAGACTCATGTCGACGTTGAGAATATTCGTGAAAATTATCGTCCGAGCACGGGAGTCTGGAAAACCCCGTAGTCTGCCACCCAGCCGTCTGACGTGACAACGGTTTACCACTGCTCCTTGCGGCCAATTTTGAAGAGATATTGGGGAGTTTAGGAAAAGGGTTATTGTTAGGGTTAGGGTTAGGGTTAGGGTTAGGGTTAGGGTTAGGGTTAGGGTTAGGGTTAGGGTTAGGGTTAGGGTTAGGGTTAGGGTTAGGGTTAGGGTTAGGGTTAGGGTTAGGGTTAGGGTTAGGGTTAGGGTTAGGGTTAGGGTTAGGGTTAGGGTTAGGGTTAGGGTTAGGGTTAGGGTTAGGGTTAGGGTTAGGGTTAGGGTTAGGGTTAGGGTTAGGGTTAGGGTTAGGGTTAGGGTTAGGGTTAGGGTTAGGGTTAGGGTTAGGGTTAGGGTTAGGGTTAGGGTTAGGGTTAGGGTTAGGGTTAGGGTTAGGGTTAGGGTTAGGGTTAGGGTTAGGGTTAGGGTTAGGGTTAGGGTTAGGGTTAGGGTTAGGGTTAGGGTTAGGGTTAGGGTTAGGTTAGGGTTAGGGTTAGGGTTAGGGTTAGGGTTAGGGTTAGGGTTAGGGTTAGGGTTAGGGTTAGGGTTAGGGTTAGGGTTAGGGTTAGGGTTAGGGTTAGGGTTAGGGTTAGGGTTAGGGTTAGGGTTAGGGTTAGGGTTAGGGTTAGGGTTAGGGTTAGGGTTAGGGTTAGGGTTAGGGTTAGGGTTAGGGTTAGGGTTAGGGTTAGGGTTAGGGTTAGGGTTAGGGTTAGGGTTAGGGTTAGGGTTAGGGTTAGGGTTAGGGTTAGGGTTAGGGTTAGGGTTAGGGTTAGGGTTAGGGTTAGGGTTAGGGTTAGGGTTAGGGTTAGGGTTAGGGTTAGGGTTAGGGTTAGGGTTAGGGTTAGGGTTAGGGTTAGGGTTAGGGTTAGGGTTAGGGTTAGGGTTAGGGTTAGGGTTAGGGTTAGGGTTAGGGTTAGGGTTAGGGTTAGGGTTAGGGTTAGGGTTAGGGTTAGGGTTAGGGTTAGGGTTAGGGTTAGGGTTAGGGTTAGGGTTAGGGTTAGGGTTAGGGTTAGGGTTAGGGTTAGGGTTAGGGTTAGGGTTAGGGTTAGGGTTAGGGTTAGGGTTAGGGTTAGGGTTAGGGTTAGGGTTAGGGTTAGTGTTAGGGTTAGGGTTAGGGTTAGGGTTAGGGTTAGGGTTAGGGTTAGGGTTAGGGTTAGGGTTAGGGTTAGGGTTAGGGTTAGGGTTAGGGTTAGGGTTAGGGTTAGGGTTAGGGTTAGGGTTAGGGTTAGGGTTAGGGTTAGGGTTAGGGTTAGGGTTAGGGTTAGGGTTAGGGTTAGGGTTAGGGTTAGGGTTAGGGTTAGGGTTAGGGTTAGGGTTAGGGTTAGGGTTAGGGTTAGGGTTAGGGTTAGGGTTAGGGTTAGGGTTAGGGTTAGGGTTAGGGTTAGGGTTAGGGTTAGGGTTAGGGTTAGGGTTAGGGTTAGGGTTAGGGTTAGGGTTAGGGTTAGGGTTAGGGTTAGGGTTAGGGTTAGGGTTAGGGTAGGGTTAGGGTTAGGGTTAGGGTTAGGGTTAGGGTTAGGGTTAGGGTTAGGGTTAGGGTTAGGGTTAGGGTTAGGGTTAGGGTTAGGGTTAGGGTTAGGGTTAGGGTTAGGGTTAGGGTTAGGGTTAGGGTTAGGGTTAGGGTTAGGGTTAGGGTTAGGGTTAGGGTTAGGGTTAGGGTTAGGGTTAGGGTTAGGGTTAGGGTTAGGGTTAGGGTTAGGGTTAGGGTTAGGGTTAGGGTTAGGGTTAGGGTTAGGGTTAGGGTTAGGGTTAGGGTTAGGGTTAGGGTTAGGGTTAGGGTTAGGGTTAGGGTTAGGGTTAGGGTTAGGGTTAGGGTTAGGGTTAGGGTTAGGGTTAGGGTTAGGGTTAGGGTTAGGGTTAGGGTTAGGGTTAGGGTTAGGGTTAGGGTTAGGGTTAGGGTTAGGGTTAGGGTTAGGGTTAGGGTTAGGGTTAGGGTTAGGGTTAGGGTTAGGGTTAGGGTTAGGGTTAGGGTTAGGGTTAGGGTTAGGGTTAGGGTTAGGGTTAGGGTTAGGGTTAGGGTTAGGGTTAGGGTTAGGGTTAGGGTTAGGGTTAGGGTTAGGGTTAGGGTTAGGGTTAGGGTTAGGGTTAGGGTTAGGGTTAGGGTTAGGGTTAGGGTTAGGGTTAGGGTTAGGGTTAGGGTTAGGGTTAGGGTTAGGGTTAGGGTTAGGGTTAGGGTTAGGGTTAGGGTTAGGGTTAGGGTTAGGGTTAGGGTTAGGGTTAGGGTTAGGGTTAGGGTTAGGGTTAGGGTTAGGGTTAGGGTTAGGGTTAGGGTTAGGGTTAGGGTTAGGGTTAGGGTTAGGGTTAGGGTTAGGGTTAGGGTTAGGGTTAGGGTTAGGGTTAGGGTTAGGGTTAGGGTTAGGGTTAGGGTTAGGGTTAGGGTTAGGGTTAGGGTTAGGGTTAGGGTTAGGGTTAGGGTTAGGGTTAGGGTTAGGGTTAGGGTTAGGGTTAGGGTTAGGGTTAGGGTTAGGGTTAGGGTTAGGGTTAGGGTTAGGGTTAGGTTAGGGTTAGGGTTAGGGTTAGGGTTAGGGTTAGGGTTAGGGTTAGGGTTAGGGTTAGGGTTAGGGTTAGGGTTAGGGTTAGGGTTAGGGTTAGGGTTAGGGTTAGGGTTAGGGTTAGGGTTAGGGTTAGGGTTAGGGTTAGGGTTAGGGTTAGGGTTAGGGTTAGGGTTAGGGTTAGGGTTAGGGTTAGGGTTAGGGTTAGGGTTAGGGTTAGGGTTAGGGTTAGGGTTAGGGTTAGGGTTAGGGTTAGGGTTAGGGTTAGGGTTAGGGTTAGGGTTAGGGTTAGGGTTAGGGTTAGGGTTAGGGTTAGGGTTAGGGTTAGGGTTAGGGTTTGGGTTAGGGTTAGGGTTAGGGTTAGGGTTAGGGTTAGGGTTAGGGTTAGGGTTAGGGTTAGGGTTAGGGTTAGGGTTAGGGTTAGGGTTAGGGTTAGGGTTAGGGTTAGGGTTAGGGTTAGGGTTAGGGTTAGGGTTAGGGTTAGGGTTAGGGTTAGGGTTAGGGTTAGGGTTAGGGTTAGGGTTAGGGTTAGGGTTAGGGTTAGGGTTAGGGTTAGGGTTAGGGTTAGGGTTAGGGTTAGGGTTAGGGTTAGGGTTAGGGTTAGGGTTAGGGTTAGGGTTAGGGTTAGGGTTAGGGTTAGGGTTAGGGTTAGGGTTAGGGTTAGGGTTAGGGTTAGGGTTAGGGTTAGGGTTAGGGTTAGGGTTAGGGTTAGGGTTAGGGTTAGGGTTAGGGTTAGGGTTAGGGTTAGGGTTAGGGTTAGGGTTAGGGTTAGGGTTAGGGTTAGGGTTAGGGTTAGGGTTAGGGTTAGGGTTAGGGTTAGGGTTAGGGTTAGGGTTAGGGTTAGGGTTAGGGTTAGGGTTAGGGTTAGGGTTAGGGTTAGGGTTAGGGTTAGGGTTAGGGTTAGGGTTAGGGTTAGGGTTAGGGTTAGGGTTAGGGTTAGGGTTAGGGTTAGGGTTAGGGTTAGGGTTAGGGTTAGGGTTAGGGTTAGGGTTAGGGTTAGGGTTAGGGTTAGGGTTAGGGTTAGGGTTAGGGTTAGGGTTAGGGTTAGGGTTAGGGTTAGGGTTAGGGTTAGGGTTAGGGTTAGGGTTAGGGTTAGGGTTAGGGTTAGGGTTAGGGTTAGGGTTAGGGTTAGGGTTAGGGTTAGGGTTAGGGTTAGGGTTAGGGTTAGGGTTAGGGTTAGGGTTAGGGTTAGGGTTAGGGTTAGGGTTAGGGTTAGGGTTAGGGTTAGGGTTAGGGTTAGGGTTAGGGTTAGGGTTAGGGTTAGGGTTAGGGTTAGGGTTAGGGTTAGGGTTAGGGTTAGGGTTAGGGTTAGGGTTAGGGTTAGGGTTAGGGTTAGGGTTAGGGTTAGGGTTAGGGTTAGGGTTAGGGTTAGGGTTAGGGTTAGGGTTAGGGTTAGGGTTAGGGTTAGGGTTAGGGTTAGGGTTAGGGTTAGGGTTAGGGTTAGGGTTAGGGTTAGGGTTAGGGTTAGGGTTAGGGTTAGGGTTAGGGTTAGGGTTAGGGTTAGGGTTAGGGTTAGGGTTAGGGTTAGGGTTAGGGTTAGGGTTAGGGTTAGGGTTAGGGTTAGGGTTAGGGTTAGGGTTAGGGTTAGGGTTAGGGTTAGGGTTAGGGTTAGGGTTAGGGTTAGGGTTAGGGTTAGGGTTAGGGTTAGGGTTAGGGTTAGGGTTAGGGTTAGGGTTAGGGTTAGGGTTAGGGTTAGGGTTAGGGTTAGGGTTAGGGTTAGGGTTAGGGTTAGGGTTAGGGTTAGGGTTAGGGTTAGGGTTAGGGTTAGGGTTAGGGTTAGGGTTAGGGTTAGGGTTAGGGTTAGGGTTAGGGTTAGGGTTAGGGTTAGGGTTAGGGTTAGGGTTAGGGTTAGGGTTAGGGTTAGGGTTAGGGTTAGGGTTAGGGTTAGGGTTAGGGTTAGGGTTAGGGTTAGGGTTAGGGTTAGGGTTAGGGTTAGGGTTAGGGTTAGGGTAGGGTTAGGGTTAGGGTTAGGGTTAGGGTTAGGGTTAGGGTTAGGGTTAGGGTTAGGGTTAGGGTTAGGGTTAGGGTTAGGGTTAGGGTTAGGGTTAGGGTTAGGGTTAGGGTTAGGGTTAGGGTTAGGGTTAGGGTTAGGGTTAGGGTTAGGGTTAGGGTTAGGGTTAGGGTTAGGGTTAGGGTTAGGGTTAGGGTTAGGGTTAGGGTTAGGGTTAGGGTTAGGGTTAGGGTTAGGGTTAGGGTTAGGGTTAGGGTTAGGGTTAGGGTTAGGGTTAGGGTTAGGGTTAGGGTTAGGGTTAGGGTTAGGGTTAGGGTTAGGGTTAGGGTTAGGGTTAGGGTTAGGGTTAGGGTTAGGGTTAGGGTTAGGGTTAGGGTTAGGGTTAGGGTTAGGGTTAGGGTTAGGGTTAGGGTTAGGGTTAGGGTTAGGGTTAGGGTTAGGGTTAGGGTTAGGGTTAGGGTTAGGGTTAGGGTTTAGGGTTAGGGTTAGGGTTAGGGTTAGGGTTAGGGTTAGGGTTAGGGTTAGGGTTAGGGTTAGGGTTAGGGTTAGGGTTAGGGTTAGGGTTAGGGTTAGGGTTAGGGTTAGGGTTAGGGTTAGGGTTAGGGTTAGGGTTAGGGTTAGGGTTAGGGTTAGGGTTAGGTTAGGGTTAGGGTTAGGGTTAGGGTTAGGGTTAGGGTTAGGGTTAGGGTTAGGGTTAGGGTTAGGGTTAGGGTTAGGGTTAGGGTTAGGGTTAGGGTTAGGGTTAGGGTTAGGGTTAGGGTTAGGGTTAGGGTTAGGGTTAGGGTTAGGGTTAGGGTTAGGGTTAGGGTTAGGGTTAGGGTTAGGGTTAGGGTTAGGGTTAGGGTTAGGGTTAGGGTTAGGGTTAGGGTTAGGGTTAGGGTTAGGGTTAGGGTTAGGGTTAGGGTTAGGGTTAGGGTTAGGGTTAGGGTTAGGGTTAGGGTTAGGGTTAGGGTTAGGGTTAGGGTTAGGGTTAGGGTTAGGGTTAGGGTTAGGGTTAGGTTAGGGTTAGGGTTAGGGTTAGGGTTAGGGTTAGGGTTAGGGTTAGGTTAGGGTTAGGGTTAGGGTTAGGGTTAGGGTTAGGGTTAGGGTTAGGGTTAGGGTTAGGGTTAGGGTTAGGGTTAGGGTTAGGGTTAGGGTTAGGGTTAGGGTTAGGGTTAGGGTTAGGGTTAGGGTTAGGGTTAGGGTTAGGGTTAGGGTTAGGGTTAGGGTTAGGGTTAGGGTTAGGGTTAGGGTTAGGGTTAGGGTTAGGGTTAGGGTTAGGGTTAGGGTTAGGGTTAGGGTTAGGGTTAGGGTTAGGGTTAGGGTTAGGGTTAGGGTTAGGGTTAGGGTTAGGGTTAGGGTTAGGGTTAGGGTTAGGGTTAGGGTTAGGGTTAGGGTTAGGGTTAGGGTTAGGGTTAGGGTTAGGGTTAGGGTTAGGGTTAGGGTTAGGGTTAGGGTTAGGGTTAGGGTTAGGGTTAGGGTTAGGGTTAGGGTTAGGGTTAGGGTTAGGGTTAGGGTTAGGGTTAGGGTTAGGGTTAGGGTTAGGGTTAGGGTTAGGGTTAGGGTTAGGGTTAGGGTTAGGGTTAGGGTTAGGGTTAGGGTTAGGGTTAGGGTTAGGGTTAGGGTTAGGGTTATGGTTAGGGTTATGGTTAGGGTTAGGGTTAGGGTTAGGGTTAGGGTTAGGGTTAGGGTTAGGGTTAGGGTTAGGGTTAGGGTTAGGGTTAGGGTTAGGGTTAGGGTTAGGGTTAGGGTTAGGGTTAGGGTTAGGGTTAGGGTTAGGGTTAGGGTTAGGGTTAGGGTTAGGGTTAGGGTTAGGGTTAGGGTTAGGGTTAGGGTTAGGGTTAGGGTTAGGGTTAGGGTTAGGGTTAGGGTTAGGGTTAGGGTTAGGGTTAGGGTTAGGGTTAGGGTTAGGGTTAGGGTTAGGGTTAGGGTTAGGGTTAGGGTTAGGGTTAGGGTTAGGGTTAGGGTTAGGGTTAGGGTTAGGGTTAGGGTTAGGGTTAGGGTTAGGGTTAGGGTTAGGGTTAGGGTTAGGGTTAGGGTTAGGGTTAGGGTTAGGGTTAGGGTTAGGGTTAGGGTTAGGGTTAGGGTTAGGGTTAGGGTTAGGGTTAGGGTTAGGGTTAGGGTTAGGGTTAGGGTTAGGGTTAGGGTTAGGGTTAGGGT
>NC_067417.1:53951356-53952022 GCF_009764475.1 Pristis pectinata
GGTAAATCTGGTAAATTCCTACAATATAGTCACATCCATCCATCGGACCTGAATTCAAAAACGGCGGAGACAGTCCCAAGTCATTTGAAGTGAATAAAAAAGATCAACAACAATGCAAGAAGCAGTGAGCGTAGAAAGAATTCGGCCCTCCGGCCCCACCACTGTATTCAGTGTCACGGTTAGTACTTCACCCCATCCATTTCCTGTTCACTCCCACACACCCCGACTCTTTTTCCTGTCTCTAACTGCATTGGTCTGACTCGACAGAACATTCGAACGGAATTTCTCTGACTCTGGAAGACCTCAAACGACTGAACATCTTCAATATTCTCTGGTTCCGAGCTCAAAACGCTTGAGTGAAATTATTTTTTCCTTTTTTTCACTTTGGAACGTATTATCCTGAAGCGCAGTTTAATCTGGGGGCATGTCGAGGTCCAGTGGATGGGAAGCATCTCGCCCGGACTTGATGTGGAGTGAGAACTCCAACTACAGACTTTCTTCTTCGGAAACAAAACCCACAACAACTTGTGCGACAGACAAAAATTGAGTCTCAGAGATATTTTTATTAAAAAAATAACAACATCCCCTTGGACAAACCGGCAGCTCACGACGAGGATGGGATTCGAACCCTGTGTGCAAAGCATAATGGCTTAGCAGTCCATCGCT